>NW_024115694.1:0-14389 GCF_003073215.2 Triticum urartu
TCCCCCCCCCCCCCCCCCCCCCCCAAATAAAATGCATACCATCTCCCTTGCTTTAACTTTTGCCCAGCATATCGTTTTTTCAGTGTAATACGCAATAAAGCAGAATGCAGTTGATGTTTTTTCGCCTACGAGCAAAGTTGTGATGTTAAGGTATTTTAGTGGTAATTAAAGCGGTAGCAATAATTCATTCAGATTAGGATCTGTCCTACATGCATTTTGACGATTCAGTACTGAACTAACAGACACAAGCTTGATAGATAGGCACCAACAAAGTCACAAGCCATGGCAGAACCAAAATGTAAACTACAAGGCGCTTATTCAGAAGAGTTCAGAGATAGGGATGTTTCAAGGGAATAGTAAATCATACGACTCAACAAGATGACAAGCCCTCTCTAAATCAATATTCGTGGCGAATCGGCCTCTCTTCCCCACCGTCTGCGTAGATGCGAACGTACCACGCATCAGGCCCGATGATCTGGAAGGTCAGCATGTCTCCGTTCTGCACGCCATGCTGCTTGACGAACTGCACCCATCCGTCTGTCAGGTACATGGAGTCGCCCCCATTCGTCACCCGATTCATCCAAGCAGACCACACACCATTGCCAGTCCAGAGCTTGATGTACCTTGGGCACGGCCCCTCCATTTGTTCCTCCCATCCGCCCGGTATCCTCATCCACGGCATCTGCTTGTTCTTCACCTTGAAGCGGAACGTGCTGTAGGAGGATTCACCGTGGAGACGTCCAACTTCTGCAGCTGCTCCGACGGATCCGGCAGCCCGTGCAGCGTGGCCCCTCCTCACCCGGCCAGCGATGCTATTCTCAACCTTCACCACGGCCCCGGCGCCCTGCTTTTTTCGTTTTTGCAGAAGATGAAGCGTTAGAAAGGCCTTCACCGTCTTTTCGGTGTTTTCGCAAGAACTGGACCGGAACAGAGCACTTACATGACCAGCTGCACTGGTTGCCATCCTCTCGCCCACCAAGAGTCTGCTCCGCCGGAAGAATTTTTGCACAGCCTCCGGTGTTCTTTGTGGTGTGAGGAGCGGGCGGGGGAGGCGCTGGGAACGAACGGAGAGCCTTAATTATGTAGATACAGGAGGAGAACACAGGGGTCCAGGATAGTACAGCAAACCCCGAAGGTGAAACGGGCATTCAATCATTCATTGACCCAAAAACGAGTCGTCAGCCATCACCCTTCCCGGCAGCAGTTTTTGTTTGAATTCATTTCTTCATGCCAACAATCTTCGAAGTCTGACATTTCTCTCGCGGGGACAGAATAGTCGTTGTATACAGTCATTGACAAATCACAGTTTTTTCTACCCAAACACACGCAGCAATGGGGATCAAATGCCCATGCTAACCGGCGCCCTGCATACTCTCAAACATTTGGGCTCCCGGGAAACGGCGTCTCGTGCAGGTCGGCCGAAGGAGGATGGAACATCCGTTTGCACGTGAGGACACCATATTTGTCTCCCAAGGTGGGATTACTGTTGAAGTGAGGCATGCGGGCGGGGGTCCCATGTATCGATGCTCACAAACGAGCCCGCCGGGGACATCAAAGTGGCGCCACCCCTCGTAGTGTCCGCCGAATAGGGAGGACACGAAGTGTGGATTTTTTGGTGTTACCCTAAGGCTCTACTAGCCACCGCAATTTTTTTCTTGGCACATGAGAGCGGATCAATGTGTTGTCCTCTGGGTTGCATGGACGGTTCAATGCATCCCCCGACTGGCTCATTTTTGTGGGCATTGAGTCATGGAAACCCCCGCCCGCAAGCCTCACTTTTTTTCAGTAAGTGCGATTGCATATCCGCATAGCGGGATCGGCATGTACGATAGGATGAGAACGGCCGCTACCGATCATGGCTACCGCTCAATAAACGCAAGGTTTTTAATGTGCAAGTATTGTTTAAAATATCAGTTTTTTAAAACATTTGCCCTATGATGTTATTTTGTTTTTTGGAACGACTTATTTTTATTTTAATTTTAGAACATATTCGGTCCCCCGTTTTTTTAATGAAATTCACGTGACGGTTGGTCACACGGACGGGCGGACCATCGCAAAAGGAGTGTTCACTTCTGGTTAAATTAAGTGATAAAAAAACTAACACAACGTTCGCGTGCATGCGGTGGCGCCTTGCACTTGTCCAAAAAACGAAGCATTTTCTGATTTTACCTTTTCTCCCCTTGTTTTTTAGGGGTTACCCTTTTTCCACTCGCGATTTCTCGTGTCTGTGCTAGCAGCCCGCATATGGGCCAGGCCTATCGCGCAGTGGGATTGGGCCTCAGATCGCTGGAAGAAAGGGAAACCATAGGTAGGTCATGCTGCCGCACACACCCGAACCGCCGCCGGCGCTGCACGCTCCCGCCCGTCGACGTGATTCACCTTTAAGGCCGGCCAACCGCCGACCTCGTCCATCCAAAAGTTCCACAAACTTCTAATCTTTCCGGTCCGCCCGACCAACCAGAGCAAGCCCATCCACACCAACACATACCCATCATCTCCCAAGGCAGCGTCCCCCCTACCACCGCTGCTGCTGTAGATCCCCACAAAGAGGTCTGCGTCCGCCCTTCTTCACCCGGCCGACGGAACGACCTGGCTGCACCAGCAGCAGATCAAGAGGTAATTCCGAAAACTTCTCTTTTTTAGAATATCAAAATCCAGATCTAGGCGCAATGGAACTATCCTTGACACACACAATTAGTCTTTCTCTTCAGTGCGGTGGGGTGGGTTGCATCCAGAATAACTATTGATCTTTTAGACATTGTCGTTTTGCCTAATCTTCCAGGTGGCTTTGAAATATCAAACTACAAAGGCGTTGACATAAACAATTATTTTTCTCATCCAGTCGGTTTCTTGGAAAATAAGTTTGCATCCTACACATCGCTTCAACCTCAACTTTTAACCCAGATATAAACTCTGTTCATCTAACTTTTGCTTACTCGCGTAAAACCTCTAGTTTGTTTTGAGAAAGGGCATAACCGCCAAGATACCCAACTAGCAGCTTGGTAATTTTTTGTATGGAAAAAAGGACTCCATCCTACATTTGTTTTTGTAGATCTCATCATATGACAGAACCTAAGTTTTTACACCCTCCGTTCCAAAATAGATGACTCAACTTTTGTACTAACTTTAGTACAAAGTTGGGTCATCTTTTTTGAAACGAAGGGAGTACATGTAAACCTGGCATAATTCTCTTCATGAATGGTTTCAGACAGATATAACAGGGACAAAGTTGGACCCAAAAGAAGAACGGAGGGGAGCCGACATTTAACTGATGGCACGATACCAGCCTTCAACGGTGAGAGGCAGCCCCTACAGTTTTCCACCGCACCCAAATTTTATTTTGTAGTTTGTTCAAATAACCGATCAATCTTCGCCCTTGGTATATGTTTTGAAGAAAAAGTCATCCTTAGAGCGGATGTGTTTTTATCCACCCATCTTACTGCTTTCTCTTTCATTTTTGCACGATGATACAAGCAGGACATCCCTGTGCGCATCAAGGAGGAGAATGATGACGAAGTTACCAGAGCTATACCTCGCCGTATCGGATTTCTCTATCCTGAGTTGATGTACCACAACTTTGCTGTCAACATAACGAAGCCACGTCTGGTTCACATGAGGGTCTGCGAAGCATGGGTGGATATGAATGGCGACTTCCCTAGACAGATACAGCTATGGACCGAAAGATGTGCCTGGGGCGTGGAGCTGGTGAAAGATGGGGACATTCTGTATCTGAAGAAAGGATGGCGCGGGTTTGCAGAGGAGCATGGCGTGAAGGTAGGGGAGGTCGTCCACTTCCAAATGGTCACCCCGTCTGCATGGGTTCTCCGCATCAAAGCGCCGAATGGAGAGATTAGACGCCCGCTCAGCCATTGAGTTGGTATTTGCTTTTGTTGCCTGGCATTTTCGGGAGCATGGTTGCTAGTTGATGTGTCCCTAAGATCAGAAATGTGTTGTCATTTTGAACTGTTTTTAGCGCTGTACTTTTTAGGAACGCTGAAGAAGTTTTAACTTATCATCGTTGTAATCGTGTTATTGACCAGTAGTGGCAGTCCAGAACATCCTGATGTAGCGAGTAGTCATCTCGATTATCTTGCTACAAAGCTAGAGAATGTAGGGATCATATCTCCCCTGGAAATAAAACGCCTGGTTTAATGATCTTAACTTTTTTATACACCATGCAATGCAGTTCTTTCTAAAGGCCACATACAGGGAAACATGCATACCAAACCTGTGGAAACGGACGGATGGAGGTTAAATGATAGACATGAAATATGCACCTGAAACCATTCATGAAGAGAATTATGCCAGGTTCATTGGGATTTGGAGAGGTAGGATGTTTTTTTAGCGTGCTTTTGCTGTGGCCTGGTATATACACATGGCAAATAAACGGATTTATGAACGGGCCGTGTACACCTTTTTTTTCATATCTGCTATCGGCAATCCTATGATGTACTGCACATTGAAATTTTCTGAGTCTTCCAAATCTCGCAATAACATGGCTTGTTCGTTGGTTAAACCCAATAAGCTTGTAGCGTTTTAATCAGAGCGTTTTTTTCATTGTTTTTTAAAGAACATAAAGAAGTTTGTATATAAAAGCATTAATTACACAATAGAATTCCGCAAGCATTGCAAATATTTTGCAAAAGTAGCACGCACATGAACATCTTGTTAAAAGATGCTTCATAATAAGGACGTCAACGGATCTTTTCGGTTTACATGCTCGTCAAGAGCTAAATTAGATATGGAAAAATAAACTTTACCAGCTAGAAAATAATGATATTACTGGATACATAGTTCGGCAAGTAGATACGAACTGATTGGTAGTTCTACACACGGGGGAATGTTTTGGGCCATGGCATGTAGACCGTGGTCACCGACACCACCGACTCCGGGTTGAATGTGTTGATGAGTTAACAACCTGCCTTTTTTCTGTATCAAGCAGGTTTATCCATGGGCAAAAGTCGAACGTGATTATTGCGTACGCAAAGTTCTCTCCAACAGCTCTAATCTTCTTGTTGTAAGAAACAGCCTCGCCAGCAGAAGATTCACCCCCACAGCCCTTTGTTTCCCAAAATGATGCCGGAATATGGCAATCGAACAACCGCCGTAGGTTGTATGTTCTGCGCAAGATCCAGTTCTTGTCTTGGCTAGCCATGTCACAGGACCACTGCTGCATGCTTGCGCCAAGAAGACGAACAATGCAAAGCTATGACTTCCCAGACCTTGCAGTCATGTAATCCATGTCCATGGCCGTGCTAAATGATTCAGGCAGATCTACTATGCCGAACGCCCCCGATGTCAGCTCACATGAAAAAAGCACACCCACGACATACATCATATACAGTACTCCGTCTATCACCAGCCCCCGGGGGGTTTCATGAGGAATGCAGGGGGGTCATGTATGATAGGGTGCAGACGCGAAGACAATAAGCACCGGGGTGGATGTACAGACCATCATGTACCTGTGGGCAGCCGTCGAAGAATGCCTTCACGCCGTCGATGACAACGAAGCACGCACAAATAGATGCGGGAGCTTCTTGGAAGAAGTCGTCGGAAGGCAGAAGGTGGCGAGTTGTGGTAATAGGTTCAAGGATTGAGCGCTTGGCGTACCCTCTCGGCGCCATCTTCTCCCTCAGGACAACCTCGCTGTAGCCGGAGAAGAGCACAATGTCGAGGCTGAAGTTGCCGACGAATGCAGCCTCCACCTCCCAGGCATGCGCACGGACTCCCGAGTCCATGACCGGCATGGGGGTAAACTCGACATACCTCATGTCGTGCCCCCACACGCCGTACTCGACAACGATGCCGAGAAGAGGAGGCGAGCGCTCCGCCGTGAACTTGACAAGTATCTCCTCCCTTAGAGCGGCGCTTGCCTTTGAGACGACACCACAACGAAGGATGCTTTTCACACTGTCTACCCTAACAAGGACATCTTCCAGCAAATAGTCTAGGCCTATAACTTGGGACATGGAGTCCTCAAAGCGGGCGCCAGGGATGGAAGGTAGGAGCCGGCGAGTTGCTCGGCCGCAGCCATGAACTTGGGACATGGGGACGACGGATGTTGCCGGGCTGCTTTTTTGTCCTAGAAGTGTATGCTCAAGGAAGAAGAAGCAACCTACGCCTAGAGGAAATGCCTCTGCACCCACGGTGTCTTTGTACTGCGGGTCTGGCCGGTGCAAGAAAGTAAGCCGAGTTTGATTAAATCGCGCGATAGGCCGTGCGGCACACCGACATGCCTACGATGCAATGAATAGGGCTGCAGCATGCGACGAACCAACTGGAGGCCAGCTCCGCCATTTTTCCTTCAGCTAGCAGGTCGCAATTTTTTTTGGAAAGTTGACCAATGGCATTGAAAGTTCTATTGTCGAATAGGGGTGCACGCACGGAGGTGCTTGGTTATAACCAGCGGAAACTAACGAATGACCACACGAGATCCGCCCGCCCCCGACGGACACCCCCGTGAGCCGCGCACACACATGCACCGCGTGAGTGCATGGGGGCTGCTGCCATGCCCGGCGCCGCGTGCCAACGTTTTTCAGACCAGGCGAGTTTGGGACAAGCATTTTTGGTTGGCCGGGTGAGTGAGTGAAACGCACTGAGGATCGGACCAACCAGACCGCCCGACCCAGGTACTATTTGTTCGAGTTTTTCTTAATCACAATAGGAGCGTATATAGCCATGATGGGCAAAATCTGACCCCTCGGACGCCCGGAGGGCACGTCTGTGCACAGCCAACTGTGTTCTCGTTAGGCTCAAAGGCGCCGTCGTCTCCCACGCCCCCCAACGATGACGGTCGACTTCAAATCTATGATGGATCTGTTATGCGACGAGTCGATGGTCTCCACAATTGTCGTGGTTTTGTCACGGCAGATGTCCTAGAAAAAGGACTTAGTCGTGGAGTCATCGCGACGGGTTAGCTTGAAGGGGTTAAAGCGGACACAGGGACGCAAGAGAGTTTATACTAGTTCGGCCCCTTCGATGAAGGTAAAAGCCTACGTCTAGTTGTGATGAAATTGATGGGGTTTCAATGACTAGGGAGCAAACAAGCTTCGCATATGTCTCGAGTTGTTGTCTGTTCCTTATTTCTGCAGGTGTTGTCGGTTGTCCTTGGCCCGCCGCCGAGTCGTCCCCTTATATACACGGGTGACGCCCGTCGGTTCACAAAGTCCCAATACCGGCTCATAGATGTGTCCGGTTTGGTCTCTACTTATTCCTAACTTACAATACGAGTTTAACTACTAACGCCGGTTTACGGCTACAGGCCTTGAACCGACCATGGGCTTTGAGCCCTCATCCGCCTTCTTGGGCTTTAACATACTTAACTACTGACGAAGTTAACCCGGCCCAGGTAGGCCGGTTTACGCCCAGTAGTAATATCCCCAACAACAATGGCACGTTTTTTTGCAACACCGAGATTGTTTGCACCATACGGGACACCGTAGAATGTGACCACCTGCGCCCCGATATCTTTTTTTGCACAATCACCGTTGTTTATTCGTTTTTGGTGTCTGGGGCTTCCCATTTTTTGCACCATATGACATCATGTTGACTGCAAAGGTTGGCTTATTGGCAAAGTAAGGCTTGCAGGCGTGTTCCCACGCCTCGATGCACACAAACGAACCCGCCGGAGGCGGCCGAATGCATTGGACCCTCTCCGGAGGCGGGACTTACTTGTCCAAGTGAGACTTGCGGGACTGGGGGCTCCCATGTCTTGATGCCCACAAATGAGCCCGCCCGGGGGGACAACGGGAGGCGCATGGATAAGTACATGTAACGGGATGCACGGATCTGCTCGTAACTGGAGCTGCACTACTTCGGTTGCAGTCCGGCGAGGGCATTGAAAGCCGGGCCATCCCCCGCAGTGTCCGCCGAATAGGGGGGGGAGGGAGATGAAGTGTGTCCACTTGACATTGTTAAAAATCCTGCATATGGCCGTGCATTCAAAATGGTTAAAATCCTTGCCCGCTCAATTTTTTAGTCTTGAAAACTTTTTCGGGGGACCCGACATGGGTATGAAGTTGCCAATGTCATCCGTAACGCTTACCCGCACCCTGTTCCAAACACATCCCGCGAATGGTAGGGATAGAAAACGGATTATCATCCATCACACGGAGGTCATCTTTATGTAGACATCATGCAAGTCATTATCCCCGAACATTCGACTTGTTAAATGGACGAATTCCATCCACCATCTTCCCATTTACCACCCAAAAGGACGGAGAAAACGAAACTCCGCCCTATTCGCTAAGATTTTTGCACAGTCCGCCCTGGGCAGTCTATTGCTGAGAAGGCGGGAGCCATGGGGATTGACGCTGCCCGCCTTCAAGCCATCGCCGAACGACTAATTTGTTGTCGATCTTCTGCAATTCAACATTCCATTTTAACCGGATGGAGGCCCGACGGTGCCTCGCGTGGGAGCCTGCATGGTGTCTGGACGGGCCGACAGCCGCCGTGATGATGTCTCCCTCATCCACATCGTTTTCAACCTGACGGGACGCTGCGGTCAAAATTCTTGTGTAAATGAGGCACGAAAGGGCCAGAGAGCAGCATTTGGGGGGTGTTTGAAAGGCAGCCTGCCAGCCCGCGATCATGAAGTGCATTTCAAACCTCCGCTCCAAAGGAAATGCCCCCCTCCCCCCACGGCCTTTCGAGTGCGGAGGAGGACATGTACAGTGTGTCGTGGAGGGCCCAAAGGGGCGGACTAGTAAAATGGGGGCTATTCCCCGATACGAAGTTTAACTTCATTTTTAAGATGAAGAGCAAATGCATGTTTATCTTCTCTTGCCCCCCTTCTTCACACATTAGAGCTCCATTCGTTGATGTTTCTCGAGAATCTTTGCACTAACTCGCAAACAAGATAGCATGTGTTTCCTAATAAGTTTATTCTTTTTTTCTTCTTTCTCTGTCGGTAGTCCCGCGGTACCATCACGGGTGTCACAGACACGAGCACATTAGAGGAACTTAAACTGTGGAGTGAAGTTGTCCTCCTTTCAAGTCACCCGCTAAACGTCTAAACTGGTGTATACCTTCCACCAAACAACATTTTTGGGTTTAACAGGATGGGAGGAACAGTTGCAGGCTTCTTTTCACGAGTCTCCAGGGGTGCCTCAACCGTCGTGCGTGAGGTTCGGTCATGGTTGATGCAACGTGGCCACTTCCTCCTCCCCCCACCCCCCGGGCAAGGGCAAGGACAAGGCCGACGATGTCTAGGGCAGCGTGCGGGGCGACAGCAAATGGGTGCAGACCTTTTTAATGTTTAATTACATCTAAGTGGACCTTTGTCCGATGTTTCGACCGGCCACTTAGGTTTAATTATGTATAATTTTTTATTTCGTGCAATTTTTATTTCATGCCGGCATATTTGGGTCGCCCTTCCCGTTGGGCGGTCAAGACGACCCATTTTTTTTAAAAAATGCGGACGTGCATATCCGCCTGGCCGACCCAAATGAGACAAAACGCACGTCCGTTTGGGTCGCCCTGATTGGAGTTGCTCATAGTTCACTCTCTTATTAACATATAGTAATTAACCATTTAATAGGATGGGAGGAACAGTTGCAGGCTTCTTTTCACGCGTCTCCTGTGGCGCCTCACCCGTCGTGCGTGAGGTTCGGTCACGGTTGATGCAACGTGGCCACTTCCTCCTCCCCTCCCCTCCTCCCCCTCCCCCCTAGGCAAGGGCAAGGGCAAGGCCGACGACGTCTAGGGCAGGTGGGGGGCGGCAGCAAACGGGTGCAGACCTTTTTACTGTTTTATTTAATGTTTAATTATATCTAAGTGGACCTTTGTCCAATGTTTCGACCGGCCACTCAGGTTTAATTATGTATATTATGTTTATTTCGTGCAATTTTTTTTCATGCCGGCACATTGGGGTCGTCCTCCCTGTTGGGAGGTGAGACGACTCATTTTTAAAAAAAATGCGGACGCACATGTCTGCTTGGCCGACCCAACGGACAAAACGCACGTCCGTTTAGGTCGCCCCGATTGGGGTTGAGAGAAGAGCGACCAGAGAAAATGGTGGATCCTGGGAGAGGTAGAGACACGGCCCCGGACAGTGAGCGACATCCTTCTTTGGGGGGAGAACGGCGGTGCTGCGCAGACTATGGAGGTAGACGATCTAAAAGGTATGGATCTGAAAACTTTTTCCCACCTTTTTGACACTCCCCCTGTATGAAAAAATTCACCATTTTCTCATCTTTTTAAGATCAGCATATGCAAAAAACTGTATTTTACAATGCTCTCTGCTATGATGGTCAATCGTTTTTCGTGGCACTGCATGCGTGAACCTCAGGCCCTAGCACGGACCAGAACGAACCAAAACCAGCAACCAAGAACACGCCTGCCGCCGAGACAATTGATTTGGAACATACAGACGAGGGGAATGGTACCAAACCAGCGCAAGTTGCCGAAGAAGACAACCGTTGCAAATCAGATGAAGAGGGATGGACAAGATGTCAAAGGTAATCCTCGCATTAGGCAAACCATCGTAGTTTCTTCATATAGAAAGGACTAGATCATTTCAGAATCATACACATTATGGTTGGAACTATGCGCACGCTATAGGTCCAACATGGATCCAAACCCCTTACTGCGTCGTATTAATCATACAGGAACAAAAATGGGAAGCCATTCAGAGCAGCAGCGGACGGAAGCCTTGGGGCAATCGAGAGGGCGATGGATGAAGCTCGGAAAAAAAATTGTCTTCGAACCAGCTGTGGGCATGGCTTTCAACTCTGAGCAGGAGGCATACGAGTTTTACAATGCATATTCATGGGAAGTCGGGTTTGGTATCAAGTGTGGCAACAAGTACGTCAACGGCAACAATTACAAATCCAAACAAGATATATTGTGCTCATCCGAGGTTAGCTAAAATCGGTCAGTTTTCAGATTCTTCATGTAATTTGATATGACGCATGCTGCTAACAGTCCCATCTCCTTTTTTAACTGGGATAAAGGGCAAAGACAGTAAACAAAGCTCAAGATCATCCAGGACGCAATGCCGGGCGATGGTCAGGATTCTACGGACCGAAGACGACGGTTGGTACTATGCCACAGTTGTGTTGCAGCACAACCACATGATGGCTGAATCAATAGGAGAAAGAAAAATATGGAAGTGCCACAACCACATTGACTCATCGGTTAAAGAGCTAGTGAGTCACCTTCATCTAAACAATGTTTCACTCACTAAGGTTTACGGCGTGATGTCAGATATGCATGGCCGGTACCAAGATGTCCCTTTTCGGAAGAGGTCTCTGCAAAGCATGTGTGCAGCAATAGCACACGAGTCTAGCCAGGACGACATCAACAAAACTCTTGCTTTGTTTTCAAGCATGCAAGGTGAGAACAAAGGCTTCTACTTTGCGGTGAAAACCGATGAGGAAAGAAGAGTATCCGGTCTGTATTGGTGCCACCAGAAGAGCAGAGCTGATTATACGTGCTTTGGCGACGTCGTGACCTTCGACACAACATACAAGAGCAACCTGTACGAGATGCCAGTGGGTATGTTCGTGGGGGTAAACAATCACCATCAATGCTGTGTTTTTGGCTGCGTCGTTCTCCGTGAAGAAACTGTCGAATCTTTCGAGTGGGCTTACACAACTTTTCTGTCGTCGGTGGAGAACAAAGTACCACAGACGTTTCTAATAGGTTATCTTCTTTTCCCAACAAGCGCAATGCAAAAAATGTTTCTTATTAGGCATCTAGCAGTCTGTTTTCCCTATTGCAGACCAAAGCAGGCAGATGGAGCTTGCAATAGCTGCTGTCATGCCAACCACGACGCACCGATGGTGCAAGTGGCACGTGTTCAAGAAGATGAAGGAAAAGGTAGGTAATTTATATAGGAAGGGTTCCGAATTCCGCATCGAAATCGACATGCTGATCAATGAGATGATGACTGTGGATGAGTTCGAGAAAGAGTGGGATACATTAATGTATACTTACGGTCTGGATAAGAACTCATTCATGAAGCAAGTCTATGATGTTAGATATAAGTGGGCAAAACCATATTTGAAGGATAGCTTCTGCGCGAAAATGTGCAGCACTCAAAGAAGTGAGTGCATGAACAATGTTTTGAAAAGTTATGTAGCAAGATCAGCACCCCTGAACAGCTTTGTTGTCCAATTCAACAAACTGTACGCCGACAGATGTTCCGAAGAGGACTATGAGCATGCCCATATAAGCAAGGTATGTTTCAAAGAGAAACAAATTGCATTTTTGCTCGGGCACATATGCATATCATTGTATTTTTTTCGCTTTCCCCGTATGCTGTATCTGGCGATGTGCCAACTAATGCCAACAAGCGAACCTTTTTTCTTTACACTTCTGCAGGACGAGATAGTCCTGAAATTCAATCTACCAATAGAACACCACGCCTCCCGTGTTTGCACAAGAGCAATGTTTAGGATTTTTTCTAAGGAGCTATTCCATTCTGGACCATATGAAGTGAAGGGCAACCAGCTTGATGGGAAGATGATAGTAGAGCATGTAAATGCTGAGACCAGGAAACGCTGGTGCAAGGTCAATCACGAAGTAGATGTGGACAGAGAAAGCGACACATACATATGCGAGTGTGGCATGTTTGAGCATTCTGGCATTTTGTGCAGGCACATTCTGAAGGTGAGCATTTTTTTGCTTTTTTCACAACATAAATGCATGCCAGGCCATGTTTTTGTCCAGAAACCCTTAAGCGTGTCCTCCCGCAAAATCATAAACAATTTTCATTTTTCCTAATTTGTCAGGTCATGCTTCATGTGAAGCTGCACACAATTCCAAACCAGTACATACTAAAGAGGTGGACAAGAAATGCACGCGACAATCTACCGAAGCATCTGAAGTGCTACCAGGAGGATGCAAGTGTGCAAGTATCCCAGACATTCAGACACAATCTCATATACGTGAAAGCACTTGAGCTAGCGAAGTTGGCAAACACGGCTGTCCCGACATTTCAGCATGCAATCAATAAGTTTCATGAAATGCAGGGAGAGCTGCTCAAAATAATTGCCATTGGGGGGTATGAAAACCCTACAACAAAGATCAGGAGTTCATCTGGTACAATGGGAGACGGGGGGAGCTCGGACAAGATTGACGCCAATAGTACACCTGATGCTACATGTAACTAGGGACTGCATGACGACGAGCCTGTCGAAGACATGGACCAAGACATTTATGAAGACGTGCTAGCTCCTGAAAAGAAAAGATCAAAGGGGAGGCCGAAAACCAAGCGCATGAAATCATCATCAGATATTGGTACAAGAAACAATAAGAGAAGCTGCTCCATATGTGCGTCCGAAGAGCACAGCACAAACTCATGCCTGTGCATTGAGGTTCCTGCAGCCGACCCCCAGGGCCCATATGCTCTGGACGATGATGTAGCAGGGGTGGCGGGGGCAGCTGAACGCAACATCCTCGCACCAGTGGGGAGCAATGCATTTGGGCGAGACGAGGAGGCAGAGCAGAACACAATAAGCCGTTCAAATCAGAGAAACATCAACAACAAACCACCCTCCGCTCCCAGGAAATGCAAGAACTGCAACCTGACTGGGCACTATGTGAGCACTTGTCCGATATACAATGGCCCCAGGAAGCCACCCAAAGAAGTCAAATGCACAAAATGCAAGCTGGGGGGTCACTACCACACCACTTGCGGCGGTGATACAACCTACAAGCACAAGCATGATCCTTAGATCAACATAGCAGCTGAAAGTTTCGCGGAACCCCTCCCGATCATGAAAAAACGGCCACATCTTGCACTTATCAACATGCATATCCCCCATCCACCATGAGCGGAGTTATATCTTTCGGACTAATATTTATGTTTTCCTAGTTGAAAACTGTGTATTTGGAGATTTTTTTTACCTATTTGTTGTAAGCTAACTATTTATTAGCACATGTGTGTTTTATTCAGTATGGTGCAAACGACTATCTTAGTTTATTGTCTTCTCTGCCGTATTAAGTTTTTTTTTAAATCGTAATGTGCTTTTATGCTTATTCTGCTTACTATACATTTTTAATTCTTTTAATTGCTTGCTATATGATCTGCACCTTTTTTCACCGAACAACCATCTGCCATGTGATATGAAGCATGCTAGGGAAGCGTTGGTGTGATGACTTTTTTGGTCCTGTCACATTGGTTCTTTTCGAAAATCGTTTTTGCCCGACATGGTACTTTTTTTGTCTACAACTCTGAATTTAAATTATAACAGGCCACCGTTTTTATATGGTTTTTGCAATATAATTAATAATAAATAAAGGGCCACAGATGATGAACAACCGCCCAACACGAGCGGACTTCTATCCCTTTTACTGAGTTAAGAAATTTCAATTTGAAGAGCTTCTGCAGATTCTCTTTCTTAGAAATGTTTGCCCGCAGCTAACGTAGGCGGTTACAGTTAGC
>NW_024115695.1:0-8346 GCF_003073215.2 Triticum urartu
GCGCCTGTGCGTGTGGCCCCCGCCCCCGCCGCCGGGACGCCCGCCGCTAGGGTTTTGGCCGCCACCGCCAGGATAGCCCCCGCCGCGGCCGCCGTTCTTCTGGTTTCGGTAGCCGCCTTTGCCACCACCTGAGCGACCTCTGGAGACCGTGTTTGCCGATGACTTGAAGCCACCGGCGCCGTTGAACATCTCAACGCGCTGATCGAAGTTGGCTACCATCGAGAAGAGCGCGTCGACGGTGATGGGCTCGGTGCGGACGTCGAGTGCAGAGATGATCGGTTGATACTCCATGTCAAGCCCGGCGACGATGAAGGAGATGAGCTCTCCCTCCCCAAGCGGTTTGCCCGCCGCCGCAAGCTCGTCAGAGAGGGCGCGCATCTGCCCGAAGTAGGTGGAGGCGGATTGAGATCCTTTCTGGGCATTGGTGAGGGCGGATCTGATGTTGTTCACGCGAGACAAGGAAACTGCAGAGAACATATTTGCTAATGCCGTCCAGATCGCATGAGATGATTCAAGCGAGGCCACTTGAACAAGCACCTCCTTGGACAGATTACGAAGTAGATATGCCACGATTTGTTGATCTTGGACTAATCAGGTATTATGGGCAGGATTGGGAACTACCTGCTCCTTACCATCTTTATCTTTGCTAGTGATTGTTTTGGGAGGCTCCTCTATGGTTTGATCTATGTAGCCAAACAAGCCAGCGCCCAGTATCTGGGATCGCGCTTGGGCTCGCCAGAGAACGTAATTCGTCCGGCTGAGGGGTTCTGATGTGTTGTAGTTGAGGCCGGAGGAGGTGATTGCGGTGGAGGAAGACATGGCTGCGGCGTGGTGGATTGAAGTTGGAGAGGATGGAGAAAGATGAGCTAGATGCTATGGAAGAGGCCTGCTCTGTATACCATGTGGAAATTGTAGAAGCGTCTCAACTCCCGTAACATGGGAGCCCGCATGATATATATTGATTGAGGCGAGGCCGGCTCTCGTAGAGGCATACAAGATTAGGTTGTTCAACAACCGGAGAGATACATGGAGAGATAGAGGAGAATAAAGATAAAATGATAACCATGCTAACAACCAGAAAATATATCTCCTAACTACTCTAGGGCGTGGAGCCGCACCAGCCAACACATATGTTTAACAGTCCTCAGTTGTGAACCTGCGCTGGCTAAAGTACCTCACCAAACACCGATTCCTTGAGCACACGGACGTCATCCAAGAACATCGGCCTCATGCCCGGCGTTGATGGTTTTATCTGGCAGTGCGTACCCTTGGACACAAAGAACACACTGATCGCATGTCAAGAAATTTTGGGGAGTAGACTTTGTGCTCGGTTGCTGCAAGAGCACACAACAGATGTGCTGGCTTTGGAAAAAAGAATTCCAACATCCATTTTGGGACAGATGTTATTGTGTCGAGTTTGAGTCTCCAAATTTAAGGCCAAAATATCTATCATTTTATATTTATTTTTTATATGCAAGGCAGGAACTCCACCGATTTCATCAAGATAGAAAAAATACAGAGGGGAAACTGACCAAAAACCATCTAACAAAATGCAAAAAAAAAAGAAAGAGAAAAGAAAAACTGATGAAGCCAACCCAAATAAACCGCCACCACCTGTGGTGATCTCCTCCTAGAATGATCCTAAACGAGATCTTTTGAGATGCCTTCAAGAAGGTAACGGTGCTTGTGAACGCCACCATCACAGGTATATCCAATCGATCAAAAAGCTTTCGCCCAGGCTAGCGCATGATCACCCCGCCGAAACCCGGAATAGGTTCAGCCAATCCTACAACCTCCAATGCCACATCCCCTCCATGCGGTCATCTCCAATGGAAAGAAGTACTCTTTGACAATGTCTCAAGGAGGACGCCCATGAGTGCCAACATCACCGACAACGGCCCCCGTCGAACCTTACGTGTCACTATCTCTGACCCTGGGGAGGAGCCAGGACACAGCGAACCTTACGAGATTGAGCCGCGGCTCGACTTCCATGGAGGGGAGCCAGAAGAAAAGGAAAGGAATGGCGCCCACATCACCATGGTGGACTGCTTGCATTGACACCAACACCACCTTCACTATTGCAGCAAGGGCTTCGGAAGCCATAACGCCGCACACCACGCCAGCACCACCGCCGCGCCAAGCTGTTGCCAGACAAATCAAGCACAGCCACTGCAAATCCGCCTGGAGAAGAATGCCACGTAGCATGGTCGCTGCCCTGGCCACCACCCCACCGTCCACACGGCCTAGAGCGGTCAATGTCGCCGCTAGATCGCCGCACCACACGTCGACGGCCTTAGCCCATTGGATCCGAGCGTGAGGCCCCGGAGCCACCACCCTACAGCACAGTCGCACCTTCACCACGAAGGGAAGAGAGCGAGAGGGGAGAATGGCGTTTGCTGCGCCTCAATTCACAGTCGGCCGACCCTAACGGGTGCATCTGAACGAGCCAGTTAACGGCCGTCAGCCCCCTGCCGTCACGGTTTTGCCGTGTCAGCCCTTCGCCACGTCACATGAGTTCAGTGTTTTTTGTTGCTGATTAACGTTGCGTTCAATGCATTTTACGATGAGCACACAAAATGATGATATATATTTTACTAATCACAACATAGTTGTGGTGATTTTACGGATTTAACTCAACTCACTGGTGCAGCCATTTTATACTCAGTTGCCATGTCCCGAATTACGAATCTAAGCTCACACGAAAAAACTCATGATCGAATGCAGCCGATCGGACCGGCCGTGGCGTCTACTACGATCCCATTTAGCTTCTAGAGCACGAAGACATACACGCCATCGCGTCCAAGAACCTCCGCGTCACTCCCAGCGACGACTCCTCGCCGTCGCCGTGCCTAGCAGCGTCGATCACCTCCTCCATCTCTGCGGCCTTCCGGCTCATCGCGGCGCGCACTCCAGACGTCTCGCTGAGCACCCTCTCCACCGCCTCCGCCACCTCGTCCCTCGTCACGGCCGCCGCGGCGCCGCGCGCCAGCTCGACGCACACCCCCATCTCCTCCGCTAGCAACTTGGCGTTGTAGAACTGCTCCGCCGAGAGCGGCCAACCGACCATCGGCACGCCGCAGGCGAGGCTCTCCTGCGCCGAGTTCCACCCGCAGTGTGTCAGGAAGCCGCCCGTGGCTGAGTGCGCCAGAATCTCCACCTGCGGTGCCCAGCACTGAACCACCAGCCCGCGCCCTGCCGCCTCCATCCTCTCCGCGAACCCGTCCGGAAGGCCCAATGGCGGTGACTCGCTGCCGTTCACGTCGGCGGCGGGCTGGACCACCCACACGAACTTGTGCCCGCACTTCTCGAGCCCCATTGCCAGCTCCGTCGCCTGCGACGCGGAGATCGTGTACAGCGACCCGAACGACACGTGCAGCACCGAGCCTGGCGGTTGCTTGTCGAGCCACGCCAAGATGGGGCTACTCGTCATCGTCTCCGGGGACGACGAACTTGCCGCCCGAAGCAGCGGCCCGACCGGGAATATCGGGACATTGTTGAGCCATTGCCGCAGCATGCTTAATCCCTTGGGCTCCAGCTTCTCAGCGGTGTTGACGAGCAGCGCGTCGGCGCGGGAGAAGGCGGCGATCTGCCTGCGGATGAAGGTGGACCACGCGTCGCCGCCGTCGGCCGCCGCGAGGTGATCCGTGAGCTGCGAACGGTGGACGCGGATGTCCGGGAAGCTCGGCAGCCGGAAGCACTCATCGACGTCGGGGACAAGCGGGACGCTGTTCCAGAGCGAGAAGTAGAGCGCCGAGCCGTAGCCACCGGTGGTGAGCAGGACGGAGTGCGTGACGCCGTGGTCGCCACGGGCTACGTCCGCCGTCCAGGCCAGGAACATGTCCGCCACGACGTGCACGTCAGCGAGGGGGTCGGAGCATCTGAGGTCGACGATGAACTGGTGGAACGCCGGGCGGAGCGACTCGGAGGCGAGGAAGTGGTCGATGAGCTGCTGAGAAGCGTCGGCGGGGTGGAAGGGGAGGGCGTGGACGGAGATGCCTTCGTCGTCGAGGTTGGCGCGGACGGAGTCGGCCGTGCCGGAGGTGGCGACGACGGTGACCCGGGCGTCGGGGCGGCAGCGGCGCACAAGGGCGGCGAGGCAGCGGAACGGCGAGAGGTGGCCCTGCGCCATGAAGGGGAACAGCACGACATGATCGGCGCGTCGGTGGCGATCGGTTTCAGCTGCCATGGCGATCGAACCGGTGGTGGCGACGTGAGGTGCCGGCGATCGAATTGATCTGGTCAAGGGTAGTTCGCGAGTGCAACGCCTCGTGGGTTGGTTCGGTTTGGATGAGAGGATCAGAAGAGGGTTAACATGCAACTCGGGTGCGCCGAGTCCGAAGCTGTTCATGATTCGGAGAATACACTACAGGAAAACGTACTCGGCTTATAGTCGATTAAGCAGAGTACAGATAGAAGAAAAATAGGCAAACAGAAACACTCGGCTTACTTGAAAATAAGAGTGTAAACCAAAAATACACTTGACTTAGAGAGAGCTCGCCGTACAAAACAATAAAGCTCTCGAAACTAGATGCATGAACCAAAAGTCGGTCCGCTCCAAGTACGAAATCCAACGACAACTTTACATCTCGTTCAATAAAGCGACAATTTTATGCAATTAGCTTGAATAAATGCGAACGATTGAGAACATAAAAAAGGCAACGCCCAACAAAATATTTCTAAAGCGACGGCATCGAACACCATCCCAAGACCATTGACAGCATCAAACGGCATGCATTGTCACAGAATTCATGTTTTCAGTACACAATTTCTCCACGGGAGCTGCCCGCTCGCATTTCCCTCCCCCCATCACGTTCCCGGCGAATTTCACGCAGGTCCAAGAAACGCATGCAAAGCCTGACCTAAACACATCATCCAACTCTGCAATACGGCTGCATATAGAAAAAAAACGTGCCACAGAAGGGCGATGCCACCAACGAAGAAAAACAAAGCATGAACACAAACTACGAAAAGCCAACGAAACGCCGGATGCCGGCGACGCCGAGCAGGCTTGAAGCCACCGCACTGAGTAAGCTCAAAGAAGCCCCTAGAAAACGAAGCGAGGAAAACGAAGCAACGAAGGCGGGTGTGCACCACGTCTGACGAACGACATAATACAATGATTTATCAAAATATTCAACCGACTTATTAAAAAGACCTAAATGCCCCGACATTGCTCACCCCGACTCGAACAGCCCGAGCACCTCAAAGGAAGCGGCCAGGCCCCGGACCGGCTCGGAAGAACGAGGCAGCCAGCCCCCGCGGCATGCAACCACACGCTAACAAGGGTAGTAGGGTGTGAAGCATGCGCAGCCAACCAGCCTCGACAACAACGCAAACCGACAAGGAGCATACAAGGCTGGCATACAGATCGGGCTCGCACCGACGCGCGCGAGCCAGCGGGCAAGATGGTGCATGCGAGCGGGACAAAATACCCGTAAGCCAGATGGCTCGAGCATGCCCCTGGACCACGCGTGATGAACCCCCGCGGTCCACCCATCATAGACCCTCGTGGCAGGCTGCTCTGGTGTGCCCCGTCCATACAAATCGGACGGCGAGAAGAGCCCCTAAGAGGCCCCCCTCATGGAACGCCAACGCAAAACACGGACGACACGGAGGGCACTCTCGCTCGCGAAGGCCCCCAGGAGGTGAGTACTCCAACATCCTTTATAAGAGTAATAAGGGTTTTTCAACTAGTGTGTGGGCCCATACGACCACCCTCTAGCCAGGCCACTTGACCACGTGGGACCCACCTGACTGGCTCCGATCGCCCTAGAAGCTTCTTGGTGAAAAAAAGATCTTAAAATTTTCTTGAGTTTTTTGGCTTCATAAAATTTGATTTTCCTCAAAGTCTGAAAACACGCATAAACAATAACTATCAATGACCACTTGATTATTAGGTCAGTCCAGAAAAATAATAAAACTTAGTGGAAAATTATACAAAATTAATAATAATAATAATAATAATAATAATAATAATAATAATAATAACAACAACAACATGAAACGATAAAAAAATAGATATGTTTAGGACGTATCAGTGCTCTACCTTCAACAGGACCATGAAGGTGTCCTCATCCCATTGTGCGTCACTAAGGTCTCTGGGCTTGAACAATTGGATCCATGAGTGTCTCCATATCCGTGAGGAGATTGTAGAAATGGGTTAAGGTCACCTACATGCCACAAAACTCAAAGACCTACTTGGCAACAATGTTGAAGTGCATCTCCTTGAAACCTTTGTTAGTCCTCACCTTGCTGGATAAGATGTCCCACATATTTTTAAGCACGAATGTGAACAAGAATGACTATCATTTCATTGCATTCCTCTTCCCGGACGCCCTTATTGTTGCCTTTCTAGCCTTGATGGCTGCCCTAGTAGCAACAACATCAGCAGGAGGAGGAGGAACATGCACTGCCATGACAAAAGATGGTTACACAACCCGCCTCTCGAACACAATTGAATGAATAGGCATCTGCTCACATAGCGGCTGGAAGTCCTAAACATAAGAGGGACATAACTAGTTATCGGATAAAACAATGCCCTGACTAAGACCGGTGTCCCTGTCCAATAATGGCTTGCATCAGGACCACTGAACAAACACAATGCATACTACACAGGGACTGATCTTCAACCACAGCAGATGTAGCAAACTAGCATTTTACCGCACTAGCGCATCTAGGAAACTACTCCCTCCATCTCATAATGTAAGACGTTTTTTGACACTAGCATTCAACACACTATTATCTATACATGGTCTGATCAATGCATGAACACACCAATGCTGACAAGCAAAACCTAGCATGAACACATCTGATCTACCACATCATCACATGCTTACAAATTAAAAAAAGCGAGATTATTCATAAATTTGAGAACATTTTCTAAAACATGAATATGTTTAAACTTGAGAACATTTTTTATATACTCCAATATTTTGGAACATCTGAGAATAATTTTAAATTCTATTACTTTTCTGAAAAAAGAACATTTTTTAATATTTAAGAACATTTTATAAAATTCCTGAAGGTTATGGAGAATTTGTAAACATTTTATAATTTTTTTAAAATTTTCAACTTAATGAATATATTTGTAAATCCAAGAAAATTTTAAAATAAGTAAAAAAAATATGATTTTTTGAAAGGAAAACTGGCTGAAAGACTGAGGGAAGAAAATCTGTTTGGTAGGATCCAGCGTCTAATGGGCCGTCCCAGACGAGGAAGTTGTGTTTGGTCGCGATGCTAGCTGGGCCCGTGACCAGCAGAGACGCAGAACACGCGTCGGACAGTGAAGGAATATAACGCAACCCACCCAGCCTTCTTCTAACCCTAAAAAAAAACAGCCTTCTTTCGCCGTCAAAGAACCCTAGCGAGGAGGCGGCGCCGGCGGTGAAGAAAAAACGAGGGTCGAGAAGGTGCGAGCAAAATTGCGGAGGGGATCGACGACCCGTGCTCCGACATGCCGCAGGTATCAAGGGCGCGCTTGTGTAGGCGGAGGAGACGTCCCTCGCAACCGGCGAATGCCGGATTAGATCACGACATCGAGTTGAAATCAATTTACTGCGAACCAACCACAGAAGAGGAAGAGGAAGAGGAAGAGGAGGAGGAGGAGGACGAGGAGGAAGAAGAGGAGGAGGAAGAGGAAGTGGAGGAGGAAGAAGAAGAGGAAGAAGACGACGAGGAGGAGTTGGCTCCTGAATCCTCCATGAAGGAGCAGAAGGAGGACTTCGACCAGCACCGCGAAAACTGGGAGATCTCATTCGGCAAAGGCCGGTTCGACTTCGAAGATCTGAGTGAGTAACCGATTAATTCCTGCTTGCCTTTCTTCTTCAGTCCGGCCGGTCGACTCAAACTGTTTCGCCCCGTGCATACCCATGATTTACATTGCAGCGATGCTGAGCCCAATGCTCTTCACACACTGCTCGCCGAGCCGCATCCCGGGAGAGGCCATCCTTTCCAAGACCCTTCAGGTATACTCCATCAAAATCGCCAAGACAAAACACCTCGAGTGGCCGCTTCAAGTGTACGGCGTCGTCGCCGCTCGAGACTATGTGGATCACAAACGCAATATCCTCTTCTTTCTTCGAAGGGGGCGGAGCCAAACTCTCACCAAGAAAGTACGGGCCTTCTGCCCAAGTGCTCATTATGTATCCTTGTTTGTTCTTGTTGCCGCTTGCTTTCTGATTAGTACATGACTGGTTGATGCTTTCAGGATCCTTATCTGCACTTGACTGGCCCATCTCGCGCGCTCATGTGCCGCGATCCCGTTCACATAGAATTCCAACTCATGGTGAAGGGACAGTCTCGGTCTGAGGATAGGACGCTTTTCACTCTACCCGTGCAGATGTACAA
>NW_024115696.1:0-10628 GCF_003073215.2 Triticum urartu
AACCGACTTGCAATTAGAGAGAGAGTGTGTGTGTCCTTTTGTCAAGGGGTCCCCAATTGCATGTCAAGTATCGACTCGCAACTAGGTGTGTGTGTGTGTTTGTGTGTCTATATGTGTGTTTTATTTGTGGCCCCCACTTGTAAGTTGACCATCACCTCGCAACTAGGGGTTGTGTGTGTGTGTGTCGAGGGTCCCCAATGGCATGCCGATAACCGACTTTGCAACTAGAGGTGTGTGTGTGTGTGTCTTTTTATCAAGGGGTCCCAAGTTGCACGTCAAAGCATCGACTCACAACTAGGGTGTGTGTGTTTGTTGAGGACCCTAGTTGCAAGTTCCCATCGACTCGCAACTAGACTGTGTGTGTGTGTGTGTTTATTCATGGCCCCCAGTTGCAAGTTGACCTTCAACTCGCAACTAGCAGATGTGTGTGTGTCGAGGGTCCCCAATTGCATGTCGATAACCGACTTGCAACTAGAGTGTGTGTGTGTGTGTGTGTGTCTTTTTGTCAAGGGGTCCCTAGTTGCATGTCAAGCATCAACTCGCAACTAGGGGGTGTGTGTCTGTATGTGTGTTTTATTTGTGGCTTACCGACTTGCAACTAGGGGATGTGTGTGTGTGTATCGAGGGTCCCCAATTGCATGTGGATTACCGACTTGCAACTAGAGGTGTGTGTGTGTGTGTGCGTGTGTCTTTTTGTGAAGGGGTCCCCAGTTGCATGTCAAGCATCGACTCGTAACTAGGGGTGTGTGTGTTTGTTGACGACCCCCAGTTGCAAGTTGCCCGTCGACTCGCAACTAGTGTGTGTGTGTGTGTGTGTTTATTCGTGGCCCCCAGTTGCAAGTTGACCATCAACTCGCAACTAGGGGATGTGCGTGTGTGTGTGTCGAGGGTCCCCATTTGCATGTTTATAACCGACTTGCAAGTAGGGGGGGTGTGTGTCTTTTTGTCAAGGGGTCCCCAGTTGCATGTCAAGCATCGGCTCGCAACTAGGGGGTGTGTGTTTGTTGACGACCCCCACTTGCAAGTTCCCATCGACTCGCAACTAGGGTGTGTGTGTGTTTATTCGTGGCCCCCCTAGTTGCAAGTTGACCATCAACTCGCAACTAGGGGTTATGTGTGTGTATGTCGAGGGTCCCAATTGCATGTTGATAACTGGGCTCATAGTTCCGTATTATTACAGTTGCAAGTCTACCTTCGACTTCGCAACCAGACCCATAGTTTTGTTGTTGTCCCAGTTGCAAGACCACCCTCTGACTCGCAACTAGGCCCGTAATTCTTCTCATCGCAGTTGCAAGTCGACTCTCGACACGCAACTGGTATCATAAATTCGTGTTGTTGTCCCAGTGACAAGGCGACCCTCGACTCACAACTAGACTCATAGTTTGTTTTACATCCCAGTTACAAGTCCATCCTCGATCCGCAACTGGCGTGTAGTTTGTTTTTCATCCTAGTTGCAAGTCCATCCTCGACTCGCAACTAGGCTTATAGTTTTCCCAGTTGCTAGTCCACCTTCAACTCGCAACTTGTCTCGTAGTTTTGTGTAGTTGTCCCATTTGCAACTCCAGCATCGACCCACAACTCGTCTCGTAGTTTGTTTTCATCCTACTTTGCAAGTCCACCTTCGGCTTGCAGACATTTTTCTATTCTTCACCCCAATTGCAAATCCACCATTGACTTGAAATTGGGCTCCTAATTTTTTTGTCGCATTTACAAGTTCACATCTACTTGCAACTGGGGTGAGCGACCAATTTTTATTCGAGGTACAACCCCATCTTCAATACGCAAACTGTGAGCCCTCACCTTGACAGTTAATATTTTATTTTTTCTTTGTTCTCCCTATTTAGCTGCTCAAGATTGTTTCATTTTTATTTTTTCCACCCAAACCATTTTTTTTCAAATGTCCCACTTGTAAGCCCATTTTGACCCTTTTTTAAGACATGCAACCGAGTGAGAGGGAACCAAGTTTTCATGTGTATTTTCTTTTGAAAAAGCCACCATTTATATGATATTTAGCTCCAGCCCATTGAGTTAGTTCCCCATATTTCGTTGAAATCTCATAGTTGTATACAAATAAGACACATCCTTTTGTAGATAAGGCTAGTTTGTTCACCAATACAACAATTTTTTGCGTTTTTCAAAATTTGTTTTGGAATTTTGTGAAAATGATAGCATTTAAAAAAATTGTGTTCACCAATTCGAAAAATGTTCGCGTTTTTCAAAAATTGCATTCATCAATTCAAAAAAAATCTAGAATTTAGAAAATATTGAGATTTTCAAAAGTTGTTCAAAATTTTAATAGATGTTCTCATTTTCAAGTTTGTAAATTTACAAGTTGTTTTAATTATATGGGAATTTTTAAGTTTCATGAACATTTTTATAAGTTTCCACTCACATGACCCTCGCATGCCCAGCCTGGGAGAGACATGCATTGCCGCCCGCCCGTGTATGTACATACATACGTACACTGATACACACATGTGTGATTCTTCAATGTATACATGTCAAGCAGCGGCAGCACAATGCGTATCATGCACACAAAAAAGCTGTAGCACAATGCGTGCATGAAGTGAAGCAAAGACAGTACAATGCGTACCATGCGGAAGAAAAAGGCGGCAGCACAGCACATGCTGTTATCGTGGGCAGCGGGGCGCCAGCGAGGCAACCACACACACGTACTACTCCTTACTCCTGTACTCCATCGCATATACGTGCCAGGCGGAAACATAATTGTTTCAAACAAAAAAAATAACAAACAAACAAACAAACAAACAAAAAACAAGAGGGGTGGGTTTATGCTTGGATGAGGTGGCGTTGATGTCATACTTAGATGTGACATAGTTATGTCACATCTAGATGTGGCCTAGACAGACTCTTTCTTTATATCCTCAGCCTTAACTTGTCTTATGGGCCTACTCAAAGCACGGAGCACTTGCAGCAGCAACCTGCGAAGAAAATTCCCTAAAAAACTTAAGAAAGACAAACCGCCTCAGAAGAAAATATATGATGGACCCAAAAAATGGAGAAACAATTCGCCCTTTAACATTAGGTATAGATACAGATTTTTATTGCAGCACAGAAAAATAAATGATTTTTCGAACATTTAGTGGATGTAAAATTTCATACAAAATGTGGTGCTAATCAGTCTTAAAAAAATCTATATCATTCAGTCTTACGAATCAAACAATCAACATAAGAAAATATCATAAAGGTTCTGCCTCTATAATTCCTATGAAAATCTTTGAATCAAAGAGGCACTGAATCATTCACTTCTTCACCGACCATGTAGCTTGTTGGTTCTCTCTAGCACTTTCGATTATTCAGGTTCGAATTGTAGAATAACTAGCAAGATGCTCGTGCATTGCACGGAACATCAAGATGCATTTTTTTTTACAAAAACACTTGTTGTGATTGACCCATGCAGGAGTAATCTCATGTGTAAAAACTAATGATATTTCGAGAATTTTATCGGAAAAATGGTTTCTCGAGAATTTTATCGGAAAAATGGTATCTCGAGAATTTCATCGAAAGAATGATATCTCGAGAAAGATGAGAGATAAGGTGAGGAGGAGTGGGGCGTGGTGGTGATCGGTGGTCGGACTGGGCGAAGGCATGGGGATGGACGGCGCCGGCAGGCGGCAGCGGCCACCATGCTAGATTATTTTAGAGAGTTCCTTTTTTAATTGCTCATCAATGAGGTTGTGGGAGATGAACGAGGCAAGACCTTATCTGTAAATGTGAAGAGAGGTGCGGGTATCTTTTGTAAAATTATCATAGTTTATTTTCTATCCGTCAGATATAGATCGGACGGTCTATATTATAAGATGGCAGGCACACCATCATCAACTCGGTTTTTGTAAAATAATCTAGCATGAGGCAGCGGCCACCATGCTAGATTATTTCAGAGACTTCCTTTTTTAATTGCTCATCAATGAGGTTGTGGGAGATGAACGAGGCAAGACCTTATCTGTAAATGTGGAGAGAGCTGCGGGTATCTTTTGTAAAATTATCATAATTTATTTTCTATCTGTCAGATATAGATCGGACGGTCTATATTATAAGATGGCAGGCACACCATCATCAACTCGGTTTTTTATAAGAGTAGAGATCTGTAGTATGAGAATTATTCAGAAGCCTAGAATGAAGTACATTTCTTACATATATATAGCACTCTCTCTTTATGACCTTTGAGGACCTTCCAAAAGTTTCGCCTTTGAGTTCATCCATTTCGAAACAGGATATACATAGAAGAACAACAAATATATATTCCACTAATTAAAAGATAGATTACAATAATACAAGATGGATTCTCTGTCTCTGTCCCAAAAACAACAATAGGAAGCAAGTAATCTACATAACTTGGATAAGGTACATTGACCAAGGTGGTGTCTCAGAACCCAGCACATGACAGGAGGAACCTCTTGTGTCAACCAAGACTGCACACGACCAAAGGGTTCAACAACAGATACACGTGAAGAGGAAGAATGCCTCCACAAAAGAAGGAATGAAGACGACGAAGGAGATGGGCAAAACTAACCATGCCGCTGCTTCAAGAATCAGTACTCAGTGAAGCAGAACGTCGGGCCTCTTAGGATGTCCCCTTGCAGCTTCCTTCCATGCATCTTTCGTTCCTTGATCGACCCCAGAATGGAGCCTGACTTCCTTTAATCCTTCTAGGCGTCTGATTTCGATGCCGGCAAGACCATTTAAAGATTCACATATCATATGAAGTGAGGTAAGATGCGGCAGAGCTCCAGTCGTTATGCCATGCAGACTTTGTGCGCCGACGAGCCATATCCGCCGGAGGCTTGGGAAGTGCTCGTGTCGTATTTCAAGAGGCCCGATGTTGTCTTCAATGAGCTTCAGATACTTCAGTGTGTCCAGGCGACCATCAGATAGAAGAACACCCCGGCTTAGGCTAGTCGACGACAGACACAGCTCCTCGATCCTGTTCAGCTTTGTAACAAACTGAGGGAATCGCCTGAGATTGCCCCGCAGCTTCAGCGAGGCAAGACTGCCAGGGGCTTTCAGAGAACCCAGGAATGGGTCCGAGCATTCTTCGAAGTCAATGGATAGGGAGCGATAAGGCCATTCGTTCCCATCACGAATGAACACCTTGACGGCTTCTTCAAGATTGTTCAGGTTTCTTCTATTTGCCGTGGATTTGCACCATATTTTCACCTTTCTCAGCCGCTTCATGTAGCTCATCAGCTGTGCAAATCCTTCGCTCTCTCCTGTGACAAATCCTGAAAGAGTCTCCAAGGTACTTCTCTTGGACAAGTGCTCTGGATTAGCCTTCCCGCAGTCACCTTCGATAAGCTGAAATTTGCCATGGAGATGTTTTAATAGGGGAAGCTGGATGACTTCCACGGGCACCTTCTCTATCTTGGTTCTCCTCAGGTCCAGTGTCTCTAACTGTTGCAGCCTGGCAATTTTCTTTGGGACCTCACTAATGAGGCCCCCAAGGCTCAAATATTTCAGAAACACCAGGTTGCATATGTTCTGGAGGTGCCGGTCATTTAGATCATCACATTCTTCTAAATCCAACACTCGCAGTAGGTCATACTTCGCAAGATCCAATGTAGGTTCATTTTTGACAGCATCCCCAGCAGGGAATACTGCCAAGGTCCGGAGACGAGATAAGCCCTTGGGCAGTTTTGCAGCACAGTAACCATGGAGCGAAAGCCGGCGAACGTAGTCCCATTCTTCGGCCGTCTCACTCTCACCACAAAGCAAGGTGATGAAATTCTGAGACATGGACTTGCGGACGATGTACTCGAGCATCATCCCAGGAGGTTGGCATCTCTTCACATTCCCACAGGTGCTCACTTCCATGGACTGAATGATACTGCGGTCGATCAGGGTCTCCAAATTCTCAATTGCGATGTCTTGGGGTGTGGTGCTCACTGCATCCCCTGGTTGTACATGTACAAGTCCTTCCGCCAGCCACCGCCTGATTAGAGGATTCCGCCTGACACGATGGCCACGCGGGAACATACAGAAATATAGCAAGCACTGCTGGAGAACAAGGCTACATAGACTCTCATAGCTGCTGGCAAGAACTCCGTGCATTCTTCCCAATGTGTCGTCACACCCTTCTGGAGCACAAAGCTTGCGGCAGGCATCTTCACATTTACTCTTAGTTAGGTCTTCACTCTTCAGAAACTTTGCTTTGCTTTCAAGGGCAAGCGGTAGGCCGCCACATCTCTCCATGAGGGCAGATGCTTTCAACTCCATTGCATCTGCATCTGAATATTTACCTTTGGAAAATACTTCGAAGAACAGCTTTCTTGAATCATTGTCATCAAGTGTTTTCATTTTGTACACACGACCATTGGCAGAGCTGCAGCGCCTTGCTATTTTCTTAATGGTTGTCGTCACAATAACTCTGCTGTCCACTCCGTTATCCACAGGGAATACAGATGTTATGTTACACAACTCTTCTGTTTGCATGCCATCAATTACAATCAAATACCTACAAGGCGTAAATTGAGGAAATAAAAATATTAAGTAATATATCCCTTCTCTTCTGCAGTAAATAGATCGACTAACTAAAGTTATTCTTGAGGCTGACCGAACAATCAGAACTAGATCTTACGAAACAGAGCTGAATGAAGTGTTGCCCATTACATTTCTATGTCAGAATTAATCACTTCATACATACATAAGATTGTTCAAAGCAACTATTCTTGTAAGTCCTTGGTTATATATGGAGCACTCATTTAACTGTTGAAATTACAGTAATGTAGATTTACCAAATTATTCCATCTTTTTATATGTATAAGCCATGAACTTGTATACATGTGTTGGGAAAATTAATCAACAGAAGATAAAAATAGATCACCTTTTATTCTTCAGGTATGATCGTAGACGTTGTTCGATGAGCGTGGTATCATACACACCTTCCTCGTGAGTGTCCTCCTGAATAGCCTTGCCCCTGTCAGCTTGCCTCTGCACTTGGACACTCTTCTTCTCATCGACTTGTGTGACGATCTTGGTGGGTGTGGAGATACTCGCATTCGCAGTAGCACTAGGTATGTCTGCAGACTCAACTTGGAGAGAAGAGGCTCGCACCATGTTTGCCACGGTGAACGCCGGGGACAAGATGTACAGCAGTATCGTCGCCAGAGCCCACCAAACTGCTTGGATGCACAGGCGCCATGTACCGACGGGTCCGGCGCCATGGGCGACACCGGCTGAGGTACTCTCACCATTCTGGACTTGCTCAACACCATTCTCCTCAACCTGTGAGGCGACGCCATTGGCGCTGGAGGTAGCCGTCGTACCATGTCTGCCGGAAGGCGCCGAGTCAACTTGCCGGGCGCCGTCGACGGAGCTGCCCGCACTATTCTGGAGCACTTGATTGAGCATCTCCTTGAGAACCTCCAGCGCGCCCTTGCCCGCTGCGGAAACCCAAACTCGCAGAGGGAACTGTTCGCGCACATCGACGTGGTCGAACACTTGGTGGGCAAGAAGAGTCTTGCCGAGGCCATGGAAGCCGACGACGGAGATCACCTTGAGTTTCCCCTCTGACGGTCCCCCAGGCTCCCGTACGAGCTCAAGAAGCTCCCCTAGGGGCTCGTCCATCCCCACCGCCGCCGCCGGAGCACCGGACCATGCGTGCGCCCGTGTGGTGGGGGTCGACGCCGCGCCGTCGGGTGTCACTGTCACCTCCGTCGTCTCCTCCTCGATGTAGCGCTTGAGCCGGCGCTGTATCTCCTCGGATCTGGTCTTGAGCTTGCGGATCTTGGGGGAGAACACCGTGCGGGTGTACACGGTGTTCTTGGCGGAGCGAGCGGAGCGGCGGAGGAAGCCCGCCTCGCCGTCCTCCGACACCTGCCGCTGGAAGCGGTCGACGCAGTCCTCGATGTCGAACGCGAAGCGCGTCAGGTCGTGGATCCACGCCGCCCGCAGGTGGCTCGTGTCCTTGCCGCCACTCTTCTTGCGGTGGTCTTGGATGGTGGCCTCGATGTACTTGAGCTCCGACTGGATCGACCGGACATCCCTGCTTCCGCCGAGCACCGAGAGGGCCTTCGGCAGCGTGGTCTTCAGCAACGCGCCGATTATCGCCGCCTCCATCGGTCTCCCGGGGATCACCAGCACGGTCAATGGGTGGCTAGCAAGCGGGGGAGTGTGGCCGGAAGGGAAGGGGATGGGAATGGATGGGGAGGGGAAACCACCTCGCAAAGTCCGGTCAACGAGTCTCTTAACACAGTAAAAACGTCATACATATCTTGATAAAATAGATGACGTGACAAGTAATAAATAAAAAAAAAGATGAAAGTGGTAACATAGCTAGTTACTACTAGTATGAGTAACATCACACATATCAAGCTAAGATGAGTTTATAACCTAATAAATGAAGTGCTACATGTTATCACACATATGTTACTCCCCAGAGGTAGTAACATAGAGTAGTAACATGGGCATGCTACTACTCGATATTACTATCCATTGTGGCTAGTCTTATAACAACTATTTTAAGAGAAAGAAAGGTGATGGAGTAAAAAAAATTAGGCACCAACAGTTTTAGGAATATCACGCTTTATTGACCAAGGATAATTAAGAGAGAGTGCTTCCCGGATACAATCCGGAATTACATGAAAATGGAGTCACTGGAGATTTTTTTTACAAGAAAACTTCCAAATTATTTATTATTAATCATGGCAGTACAATAAACACTAGAAATAATAAAAATTACATTCAGATCCGTAGAGTACCTAGCAACGACTACAAGCACTGAAACGGGCTGAAGGCGTGCCGCCGTCATCACCCCTCCCTCGCTGGAGCCAGGCAAAACTTGCTGCAGTAGACAATCACTACAGGACTCGAAAGATGCAGCTAGAATATTTGCCGCGACATTCGACAAAACATAACTAAAGAGAACAGACGAGAAGAATGATGCCAACTCCTTGATATCAGCAGTGATGAGCCCCATCGACGAGCGATCAACCGTTGAAGCATTGGTTCTCTGGATAACGGACAAACAATCTAACTGAAATACGCCATTGAAAATACTTCCTGACGGGTGAGAGTAACTGCATGGCATAGCGCCAGTGCTCCAGCTAATTCCGGGGCGGTAACCTTATCAACATGCTTGCGGCAAGCCAACAAGCAATCCTCGATGTGGTTTCTAATTACCACGCCAATTCCCATCCGCCGAGACTCCTCGAATAGTGCATCATCCACATTAACCGCCATTGCATTCGCCGGCGACGGAACCCATTTAACAGGAGATACTGGGGCATCACACCTAGAAGCAATTGTTGTCGTACCACAAATCTACACAATGAAGTCAACGTAAGCCAACGCAAGGATGCATCTTAACATCATTGTTTCTTGCATCACTAAGGGCCTCCTAAATGTGCCAAATTGTTACTGTCGAAGCCACGGGCTCAAGAGAGGTCGCACTCTGAATGAAATTAAATATCCACTATTTGGCATGAACAAAAACTTTACGGTGTAGATGGAAGTCTAAAGTCTGCTTCACCACTCGCCATACCTGACGCGCGAAATGGTAAAGCATAAAGAGATGCCCAATCCGCTCCTCTCTACTATAGAAAAAAACATGCCCCTGTATTCGGAACATGCCGCCGTAGCAAATGGCTGCCGGTGGGCGGACGATCATGGGCCATTCTCTAGGACAGACCCTTTGCATTGTGTTTGTAATAGTTGTAGTGGCTAATCTTTTGATTAGTTAACTCCACACTTGTTGTTCACAGCAAGTTGTAATCTCTTTGAGTTGTCTTCTGCGTTTTATGAAATATGAAACACCTGGGCATACTCTAGTAAAAGCATTGCATATTTAAAAAAATATGGCTTAACAACGTTTCATTCCAGGTCGCAAAATTAAATGCTCCAATTATGCTACTACTAATATGATGACTACCTAAGTTGTCGTGTTCGATTACATTTAGTACACCTAGGATTTATGAGCAAAGTTTCATATTAAAAAAAACCGTTTGTTGGCAAAACTAAATGCAAAACAGTAAAATAGAAAATAGAAAAGAAACAAAATAAAAGACCTATGTTTGGTGAATAAGCTCGTAAACGATGTATCTGCTGTTTAGTTGCAATAAAGCTAGCCATGATGACCTTCCTTAAAAAAAAAGGCCTATGTGGACTGAGAGAAGCCCAACCCACACCCCACTCATCTCCCTCCTCGCGCTACACGAGCAGGGGGGTTCCTTCCCTCCCATCGCACCGCTGCCTTCTTCCCCATGCTGACCCGAGCACGTTCATGGCCACGTCACATCCATCCCCATGGCCAGAGTCGTCTCCAAGCCTCGAAAGGATGTCTGAAAGCCCTGCCTGCGTCGTCTACGTCGCCTGCCCCTTCGGATTAGAGCCGAGAAGCCTCACCGCGGTCGCCCGGCTCAGCCGCCGCATCGATCTGCTCGCCCTCAACCGTCCCCGGCACTCTCGAGCCTTCCCCGAGCATCGTTGTGAGCTCGCGCGCCTTTCCCTCTTCCCTCGTGCTCTTTTCGCCTCATGCCCGCGCTGATTCGAGCTCCGGTCGTCGCGTTGGTCACCAGCGTCGCCGCTACAGCCCAGCCCCACTCATGCCGCGCCCCGAGCCTTTCCCGATGCGCCCGTGCCTCGCTGGCCATGCGCTAGTTCACCCGGGCGCA
>NW_024115697.1:0-11911 GCF_003073215.2 Triticum urartu
CGCCCCGCCGGACCTCTCGCAGGAGGTAGCCGCCGCGCCCCGCGGCCGGTTTTTTTATAAAGACCGACCGGTTTTTTTAGAACCCTAGATCCATTTTTTTTAGATTCGCCGGTTTTTCTCGGTTCTTCTATTTGGCGGACGTTTGTCCGAACGATCGTTTTAACGAACGGTTCTTCGCCCGTTAGAAACAGTGAACGAACGCTCGTTCCTTAGTCTGTTCGTCAGTTTTGTTTTATCGGATTTATTCTGCAATTTTCTCTGATCGCGATTTCTGATCCGATCTTAGTTTCTATTTTTCTTTTTGCTCGTTAGTCGGAATCAGGCGATTCAATTGCCTGGAGTTTCGTCTCGAAACCCTCTTTCCGCTTAACCAACTCAAACAAGTTTTCTCTACTGCAAAATTTGACCTAGTTTCAGATTAGTAAACGAAGCTTCTTTCTTTCGCCGTTTGAGTTTCATTGCTCCATTTGATTTGATTCTTTTTGCGAACCGGAGTTCTTAAGTTGAAATTTCTGGTCAACCTATTTTGTTGGAGTTTTGCTTGTGCATCGTTGCTTGTTACTTATGTATGCTATTGTTTGCTTGCGATAGAACATCCGGAGTGCGAAGCGTGCTACTACGAGTCCCTTGGTTTCGCAGATCGTCAGTAAGGCAAGTAACACTTTGATCATATCCCTTTTATCACCCAGTTTTTATGCATTAGTCTCAATCCTCAAACATTGCATGATTAGGATGTTATTAACTTATGGGTTGGGAAGTAGTCGATGAGGTAGAACCTATTGCCTTGTTACATTCAAACCCTTGGGAGTTACTCTACCCGTTGCTTATATATACTATGCTATGCTATGCTCGTAGACGTGGTTTGGGTTTGAGTGAAATACATGACAGATGTGAGCTTGTTAACTGATGGTTCAACTTAAGGTGGCAACTTAATCAAACATCTGGGTGGACTGAGGCACCTAGAGTACCCAGTGTTGCCTGTACTTTTTGGAAATCCCGGAGTACCCGTGTGATCTTCCTATGGACCGCCACCCAGGCTCAAAGGGAACTGAGATGATTCATGCTAGAAACTTCCGTGTGCAGCCACAAGCTATTATGGGCTCTAGCATAGTTGAGTAAGTTACGTGAAGCTCTTGAAGAGGCAGATCAGCAGGTAGTGGGATGTAGGTTTGGTATGGTCTGTCCGGAGTAGAGAGTTAATGTTTCTGAAAGACTGTGTCTCGGTCATCCGTATCTCAAACACCATGTAGTGCAAAAAATCCAACGGAGGTGATCAAGTCTTGTGGGGAAAAGTGTGCAAACCTCTGCATAGTGTATAATCTAATCATGGTTAGCCGTGTCCCCGGTTATGGACAATTCTTGAGTATCTAGTATTTGGGTTATCACATGTATCTCATCATTCTTCATTAATATCGTTGGGTTGTTAATCACTTTAATTGGGATTGAGTTGGAGGAACCTTCTCAATGATGTTTCAACTACCATGATAGTTAAATAAAATCTATTCCTTTGTTGTAGGAAAAAATTGGCTTTTCGCAAAACTGTAACCATAGAGCTTTCCACCAGCCAAATATGCATGTAGTGATAGCATTATTCTGTTCTTGCTCTACTGTGTTACATTGCCAGCATATTCCATGTGCTGACCCGTTTTCGGGCTGCAACGTATTATGTTGCAGACTTTTCAGACGAGGAGTAAGGTTCGTTAGGTCATTGCCGTGCAGCTCAGCTATGCCGTTGGAGTTGATGGACTCACTTTATCTTTCAAGCCTTCCGCTGTTATCGTATTAGATGGCCTTAAGCCATATTATTGTAATAAGTTCTCTCTTGAGACATTCGATGTAATAAGTGTGTGATTGCTACTTTGTTATAAATCCTTCGAGTACTGTGTGTGTCAGCATTACCGGTCGAGGGATGACACGGAAGCACAGAGACTTGACCATCTAAGGTCGGGTCGCTACAGGGGTAATCGGCGATAATGGGTACATATGTACCATCGTAGCTCATCTGATAGAATGTTCCCTCCTCAAGCTCCACGAATATGTCCGGATCTTCTTCGTATCCGGGGTCAAGATCCCGGTTGCGATTCTCCGGCTGAGGGGCAGGGTCATAGATCCCCTCAATAGCCTTTTGCCATTCCTGTTAGGAGCAGATAAGATGATGCATGTCAATGAATGATCCAGGGACAGGATAAAATAAGTGGGGCCGAACCTTACCCAGCTTGGAGGATTGTACATGGAAAGTCCGTCTCGATATTGGAGGCGGCTGAACTCCTCCTTCTCCCCTTTATACAGCTCGGCCAGAATCTTGGCTAGAGCGGCGGGGGTCTTCGGGCCATTTCGGCTGTAACGTGAGGCGTCGCCTTCTCCGTTATAATGCCACATGGGCAGTCCTCGGTATTGGAGTGGCTGGACCCCCCGCGTTATAGAAATCGCCATCACCTCGACTATTGACAATCCATACTGGGCAAGTGTTTTAATCTTGCCCAGTAGAAAGCTGATCTCCGCGCTATCCTCTTCCTCGAGGCTCTGAGGACGCCAGCTATGGCGCTTCTTCAGTGGAGCATTTGAAAACTCGGGGAGGCCTATGCGGAAGGCCACTCTTCAGGAGATTTCTTTGGCGTGCCGGACAGGTATGCGGTCCCGGCGATGCGCCACACTTCGGCTCCTCCCACTTCAAAAATTGATCCACCTTGATTGTGAGGGACGAGGCAGAACAGTCTTCTCCATAAATCAAAATGGGCCTCGCAACCCAGGAATAGTTCGCATAGGGCGACATAACCCGCAATGTGGAGGATGGAGCCTGGGTGAAATTGTGCAGCTGGAGGCCATAGTGCTCCAGCAGCCCTCGGAGGAATGGGTGAATTGGAAACCCCACTCCCCTCAGCAGATAGGGGATGAAGCACACCCATTCTCCCGCGGACGGATTGGGAAAATCCTCTGCCTGGGTTTTGCCGTTGAAGGAGGCCGACCCTGCTCGAACAGGCACCAGATCTGCTGGAGGGAGAAATCCCTGCGTTTGCAGCTTCGCCAATCGGCTATGGGACACAGAGCACCTCTCCCACTCGCCTCTCTCTAGGTTGGAACGGGAAGAGGAGCTGGGATTGTTGGCCATGTTGGAATGGTCTTGCCTGGCGGTCTCTGAGGATTTTCTCCGCTTGGTGCCGAAAGGATCTGAGATCCAATCTCTTTAAATAGATGCTCTTCCTTGCAGTACTAGGGTGTTATTTGCAAAAAATACCTTGACTGTCCGCATTCGCTCGACACGTGGAAAACGAGGACATTAAGCGCGCTGGAGCCGAGGGGAGACATTGAATCTACGACCAAATACACTACATGGAAATCATTAAAGGAGGAACCCGCCTTGCAATACCAAAGACAATCTGTGTGCTGAACACCTCGCTATTGAAGACTGGTTCGGGGGCTACTGAGGGAGTCCTGGACTAAGGGGTCCTCGGGCGTCCGGCCTGTTATCTATGGGCCGGACTGATGGGCTGTGAAGATACGAAGACCGAAGACTGTACCCGTGTCCGGATGGGACTCTCCTTGGCGTGGAAGGCAAGCTTGGCAAACAACAATGAAGATTCCGTCTTATGTAACCGACTCTATATAACCCTAGATCCCCCCGGTGTCTATATAAACCGGAGAGTGTAGTTCGGAAAGGATATATACTCAATACCGTAGTCATACAGGCTAGACTTCTAGGGTTTAGCCATTACGATCTCGTGGTAGATCAAATCTTTTAATACTCATATTCATCAATATCAATCAAGAAGGAAGTAGGGTATTATCTCCATAGAGAGGGCCCGAACCTGGGTAAACATCGTGTCCCCTGTCTCCTGTTACCATAAACCTTAGACTCACAGTTCGGGACCCCCTACCCGAGATCCGCCGGTTTTAACACCGACAGCGGATGCTTGCAATAGGGGTTAATCATAAGTGGGATGCTTGTCCAAGGAAGGGCAGTACCCAAGCACCGGTCCACCCACATATCAAATTATCAAAGTACCGAACGTGAATCATATGATCGTGATGAAAACTAGCTTGATGATAATTCTCATGTGTCCTCGGGAGCGCTTTCCTTTATATAAGAGTTTGTCCAGGCTTATCCTTTGCTAAAAAGGATTGGGCCATCTTGTTGCACCTTATTTACTTTGATTAGTTGTTACCCGTTACAAATTATCTTATCACAAAACTATCTGTTACCAACAATTTCAGTGCTTGCAGAGAATACCTTACTGAAAACTGCTTATCATTTCCTTCTGCTCCTCATTGGGTTCGACACTCTTACTTATCGAAAGGACTACGATAGATCCCCTATACTTGTGGGTCATCATGCGACGATTCCTTCTTGAAGGCGTAGCCTAGGAGTTGTGCATTATTTGTTTATGTTGTGTCTTGTATCATAGGGTTAGTGGCTATTTGGGAGAGTTACTGTCACGAGGTATACGGCCTCAGGGTTTGTTTTTCGCTTTTTTCCGGGTCGATGATGTTCGGTTGTTGGATCGCATTATTAATAATATATGGATGCAGGCATTGTCCTGATGCAGAGGCCGAGGGATATCCTCCTTTTCAAAAAAATTCATAGGATGACATAGCTACTTGCTTAGAGCATCTCTAACCGGTCTCTTAAAAGCTTTAATGGGATTGCTAAATCTCAGTCGACCGAGACTTACCAAGTCTTAGCACTGCAATAATCGTGGGATCTTACGTGAAGATTCGTGCAAGATTTCCATTCTAATTTTTTCTTTTTATATGTTTTATCACTTGACTGAGACTTGCTACATCTCAGTCGACTGAGATCTAGCCACACCCAACCTTTAACTCTTCATTTCGAGAAGTTGTCATACCTAGCGATCTTTCAAACCGTTAGAGCGTAAAAAATATATGAGTTGGCCGCAAAGGCAGCCCGACTCTCTCAAATATACTCGATCGGTGCCTCCCATAGTAAATATATCGGCCCCCGAACGGCCACCACTTCATGTCGTCGCCACCCATTCTTGCCATCGATGCCCCTGATTTTGGCAGGAATGAACTGCAAGACTTCCGCCACCTCGCCGACCACCGCTATTGGCGTGACGCCGCCGGAGTCAACCCACATGCTGCTGCCCGCACGAAGGAAGAGGCCGGGGACCAAAAACTTGCTTCAGGCCTCCCCACCGTCAACCAAGGCCGGCAGCAAGAGCGGTGGCAAGGCCGGCCCCAGCGACGGCAAGTCACCCTTCTCTTGATTTGGCTGGCGGTAAGCGGGCGAAGAAGCCGACATCAGCCATTAAGATGCTTGCCGAGGCGGAGGCGAAAAAGAAGGCAACTCCAGCGCCTCGACTTGTCCGGCTGCTCGTACCCCGTCGCTAGCCACCCCTACGCCCCTCAATATGAATATCCGATGTTTTCTCAACAATAGAGGGTGGGGAGGAGGATGATCCTGAAGTGGAGGAGGAGGAGGAGGAGGTCGATAATCCCATGAAGACACAATCAAGCATGAAGAGACCAAGAATACACAACTATTGCCAAGAAGAAGATTGCTTTTTGTCAAGCTTGGATGAACGTGACGCTTGATGCATCGGTTGACACAGATCAATCAAAAGAGAAGTATTGGGGTAGGACGGAAGAGTACCATAGCACCATCGTGGATGTCACATCAAGCCGCACTCAAGGCTCTTTTGGGCACTGCCGGGGCACCATCCAAGAGCAATGCAACCAATGGTTCGGTTGTATTGATCGAGTCAACCATTCGCCACCGAGTGTGGTGAAAATCTTTATGTGCCTCTCGTCCAAGAGCTATACAAGCAACACAACAAGAGGAATGGTGGCAAGGGCTTCATGTTGCACCATTGCTACAAAGAACTTGCCAACAATGAGAAGTGGATTAGGAGAAACTTCAAGGCCACTCCGTAGAGGTCAAGGATTAGCATATCGTTGAAGCCAGTGATGAGGAGGATGAAAATCCCAATAAGAGGCCCGATGCTAACAAGATTGCAAGAGAGAGGAAAAGGAGAGGAGCCTTCGGCGGCAACTACAAGGAAGAGCTTGTGTCTATGACTGACCAAGAAATCATTGGTGATCGAACGCAAAGAAGAGAAGGCGAAAAGGTGGAATGAGCTCAAGTCTTTGGAGGACGAGAAATGGAGGCCTAAGTTGGTGGCCGGAGAGAGGAAGTTGAAGGCGGAGGAGCGGAGGCATGCATTCAAGGAGGAAAGGTGTGAGAGAGAAGGCCGAAGAACGTGTTCTCATGTTCATGAACCCAATCAGTCGACTGATCAAATGTTTTGTTTAGACATATGACATACAGTACCATTCATTAAATATATTTTCGTATTATATTTGTTAGATATTATAGGTGTTGATACTTTCTAACATGACGCTGTTAGCTATTTTCAAATCTGCTTCTCTCCAAGTAGCATTTGTCCCGATACAATACGACGGCAGATGATGCGCGGAAGCAACACCAGTCTGTTTAGACGTATGACGTACAGTACCATCCATGATAGAAGTGCATCTCAAGTATTCTAACCTAGCTAAACACGAATGCATCACCAAGGAAATACGCATGGTCAGCCACCGAGAGAGGCATGCAAAATGCAAATGCGGGTCTACGGATTAAAACTATGTAGTAGTATGTATGATTCCATTCCATGAAGTTGGACGACGATCCATACGAAATTAGATGCAATTGTACTGAGAAAAATAACATGATGATTATCCCTTTCTCCTCATCACAAGTTCACCACAATGAAATGCTGATTCTTCTTCTTCTTCATTACAGATCAACTCTCAAGTATCACAACATTACTCTCTCAGAGTTCAGGCCTACATGCATGGCATCAGTTGTCCCATTTGAAGGCGACGGGGCTCCTGACCCGGTGCTTCCTGTTCTCCCAGGCGATGTGGCCGAACTCCCACGTGCCGGCCGTCCTCGCCTTCGCCCCCGCCTCGCTGCTGAACTGCACGCTGTAGCTCCTCTTCTCCTTCGGCCACCTGAACTCCAGCGTCGCCGGCGTCACGGTCACCTTCACCCCGTCGGGCACCGCGACCGTCACGTTGTAGCTCTCGGGGCGCGCCGACACCATGGTCACCGTCCGCGTCAGCGTGCGGACGCGGGTGCAGCCGTCGAACACCACCACGAACGACGGGTAGTTGAGGTTGGCCACGCCGCTGGGGATCGTCCTGTCGCACTTGCTCAGCTCCGGCACGAACTGCCGCATCTGCTCCACCGTGTAGTTGAGGGTGCAGAGGAAGTCGACGTAGTCCTGCGTGCCGGCGTCGTACACCAGGCCTGGGTCCATGGCGAGCCGCGGGAGCACGAACCCGGCCCCGGCCGCCAGCGGCGTCGCGCCCATGACGGCGGCGCCGATGGCACTGCCGCTGTCCACGATGTCCCTGCCGTCCTTGTCGAGCGGGCCGGCGGTCGTCACCAGCGCCGAACGGATCATGGCCGGCGTCCAGTCGCCGTGCCGCTTCTTGATCAGGGCCGCCACGCCGGCCACGTGCGGGCACGCCGTCGACGTCCCCGAGAGGATGTTGTACTCCACTCTCCGCGCGTCCATGTCGGGGCGGCACCAGACCAGGCGGCGAGGATGTTCACTCCTGGCGCGATGACGTCCGGCTTGATGATCTCGGGGACAATCGGGTTGGGGCCCCGCGAGGAGAAGCCCGCCACCATCGGCGCCCGGTTCTCGCCGGTGATCGTGCAGCATGTTATGTTAGAGTTATGTCGAATATTATTGTACAAGTTAGGTTACAGTTGAATTTAGAGTTGTACGGTGTGTGGACAGGATATGGAGTCGTGTTCAAGTAGGACATTTATATCCTAGGCCTCTCATATATACCGAGGGTAGACACACAATGTAACCTATGCCAACATAATAGCACGGGCACGCGGGGGAGCCGGTGGCGTGTGCCGGCACCCGGGCGGCCGGAGTGCGGTATTGTGACGGTGTCATGGGGAGGAGCGCCCGTAGTCATGTCCCGGGGATGTAGCCATATCGGTGAACCTCGTTAACAAATCTCGGTGTCGTGCCTTGTGTGATTGCTTGGTCCTCAATAAATCGACGGAACGCCTCAGATTTATTCTAATAAGTGATATTATGAGCAAGTGATATTATGAGCAAGGTTTGAGGAGGCCGCAGATCGTTGATCTAGAGGAAAAACTCGACTTGGATCAAGGTTGTTCGCTGATAACATGTTGCCTGCGGGGCGCCATGCGCGGACGAGAAATCGATCTGGAAGCGAGCAGCTACAAGAAGCAATTCGAAGCGGGAGACAGATCGATTAAGTTGGACGCCGGTCGGGCGGCTGGTGCGTGCAGTCAGCAGATGGGATCGAATCCGATCGGAAAGCAACTTGGTGGCGGCGGCGGCGGAACGTGCGTCAGGACTCGGAAGACGTAGCGATCGAGCCGAGGTGGCTAGTGACTACACAACAGGAGTCATAGCAGGCCGTGGCCCATGGACCGGTGCAATAGGTGGCCGATAGGCACTGGGCTGGAGCTGACAAGGCCCGTGTTGGGCTGCTGGGAGCTGCAGGTGAGACTTGTGCATGGTCAGAGGGGAACCGGGACAAAGCGCAAGTGCTGGAGAGTTGCAGGAGGATGTACGTATAGGTGCATGAGATTTGTTTATAAAAAAGAGAGAATCTGCAACGTATGGTATATACTGTGTCATGGACAGCAATGATATAGAACGAGGAGCGATGGGACTTGTGGACGCATGCATGGTGCAGCCACGGAAGATACCATGGTAATAACTCTTTTTTAGGGTTGTATTGCTAATTGCATAGATGTTTGTACCAGGAGGTTTGCATGTTGCCGTCACATGCAAACGAACGTGCTTGTTGTCCAGGAGTAGTTGGAAGATAAAATAGCTTGTCTTGGCTGCTAGGGGTACACGGACAAGTGCTAGCAATGGATAAGGAAAATAATTTTGCAAGGAATCAGGTTTGCACGGAAGGTTTTTCTGTCAAGATTGCTAACAAGGTTCAAAGAGTATGTGGCGAGGATGGCGACGTGCGTATAAGGCTTGGAGGAGTCTGGAGCGCGCCGTGATAGGATTATGCAAACACAAGGCGTCAAGGCAATGCACAGATGTGCGAGGCGGACACGACGCAGGGTGAAGCATGGTTGCAGTCGGATAATTTCGGCTGGGTCGGACTGGACTGTCTGACGGATCGACGGGGATGTCGGTCAAAGCAGAAGACGGCGGTGATTTCAGCGACGACGACATAGGAGCGTGATGCTGATGGTGGCCGACTTCTGGGGCGTGGAAACACGTGGTGCATGCTTGAGGGCTTGTGCGGCTTCGACAGACTATTGCGCAAGGTTGATTCAAGACGGTGCACATGAGAGCTTGGAGTCGACAGGGCACGGGAGGGTGGCACGTACAACCACCATGGAGTCATGTTGAAGGTGGAGTTGGAGTCTGACGGATGACTACACTCTGAGCTGATGAAGGGGCTACGGCGTAAGTTAACGGAGAGTCGAAGCCTATTCCAGCGGGTAAAGCGAGAGACACGTGGATCGGACTGGGCGCCAGTGGTCTGATGGAGGCGTGATACTCGACATCCGTAGGTGATGATCGATGGTTCTCTGTAGTGAGAGTTGAGACAGTGGGGGCTAGCTACCCGGGAGACTCGACCAGGACAGCAGAGACTCGAGGCGGTGATAGCGGCGAGGTGTGCGGTAAGCACGGGACACAGCGACATGCCAGGGCACCGGTGGTCAGATATATTGTTAAACAAAGTGTGCATGGGGTGCTGAAGCAGTGTTGACGAGTACCGAATTCAAGTTGGTGACTAGGTCTATCGGTGCCGGTTGATGGACAGGAGTTGACCATGAAGAATCTGAGAAAGTGGCCGAAAGTCTGAAATTGTCAAAGGCTGAGAGAGTACATGGTCGTATATTTTGTGGTGTTCAGTGCACATTGCAAAGTGCGGATCATAAGTATAGAAGGAGACGGAGTGCTATAGCTATGGGACATGTCAAAGACTATCCGGGAAAAAAGGATGAGACAACTGTAAATTTGACTCAGGGTGACACAGGGCAACGGTGAAATTCCTTCAAGTTTCAGACAGACGGTCAAGAAAGAGAGGTGATGTTGAGTTCAGGTAACTCTTATTTGTGGCGTCCAATACGTGAGTTGTTCATTTTCACGCAGACAGTGGTCGGTGTGTGATGGTGTTGAACGGATTCTTCGAAAGTTGGGAGCACAAAGTAGAGTATTGAGGAACTTAATTTTGCTCGAGTATTGACTGAAAAAGACGAGAAGGGACTATAGTTGCAGGTGGAGTCATATGGAGTCTGGGAGTAGCAGCGGTGCTCATGGCGTATCTCAAGTCCAATGTACATGGAGGTTCGACGCATGGACGAATTCAAGGTGGTGGAGAATATTCGTCAAGGTGGAGTTTGTTAGAGTTGTGTCGAATATTATTGTACAATAGGTTACAGTTGGACTTAGAGTCGTACGGTGTGTGGACAGGATATGGAGTCGTGTCCAAGTAGGACACTTGTATTCTAGGCCTCTCATATATACCGAGGGTAGACACACGATGTAACATATGCCAACATAATAGCACGGGCACGCGGGGGAGCCGGCGGCGTGTGCCGGCGCCCGAGCGGCCGGGGTGCGGTATTGTAGAGGTATCATGGGGAGGAGCGCCCGTAGTCAGGCCCCGGGAATGTAGCCATATCGGTGAACCTCGTTAACCAATCTCGGTGTCGTGCCTCGTATGATTGCTTGATTCTCGGTAGATCGACGGTAGCCTCGGATTTATTCTAACAAGCAAGTTGCGTCACCACACGATGCATACCATCTTCCAGCTTGACCAATGTTAAGAAAGAGGGGCATATACAAGAGAGACTAGGTATTAATGGCGAGATTCCACAAGAGCAGAGTGGTACGTCAAGGGCCGGTCAGACCCACGAGAGCAGAAATCATTGTAGTCCAAGTCCCTCTTGGCTGCTACAACAACAACGGGAGAGCATGAGCAGGCTCAGTTGTGCTAAGGCCTAAGTGTATATAGGATAGTTGATAACTAGCGATTGCTACTGAACGAAAGGGGTTTAGCTGACCTGTCGCTCTCACTCCACATTTGCACATCCACCACTAGCGAGGAGGAGCTCTCTCTTTCTCCCATTGTAAGTATGGAAGAACTAATATGACAACAAAGGTCAGTCAGTATCAGTACCCCTAATCACTTCATGGCTAATGTAATTTTAATAACTAGATGAAAACAATATACAGAGCTGTTGATGAACTGACCAGTTATCAGTATGACCACTTCACAGTTCAAAACTTCAGATGCGCATGCGAATGGGATCCCGGCGTTTCCAAACTACACTTCTGATCACTCAGTCGGTCTTGCTCCCAACACTAGGATGTTTGTTCGCTTCAGCTGCAGGGTTACCCTGCTCAAATATCATGTCTCGGCCCCATAGATATCAAGATACCTGAAATTTTAAAAATGATCCCATTCTGAAGGAAGACTAATTCCTCCTAGCATGTACACTCAAGGAAGCATCAGGGGTTACCTTTCTCCGGTTGGCTCTAGTAAGCTCTAGCAAATTTCGAACCAATCAACAGTGTACCATAAGTCAGGCTGCATCATGAGTTGCTCTAGCTTTGCCCGTGGTGGTCAGGAAGTCTATTGTTCATTTGTTCTGCAAAGTTTGGTAACAAAAGAAGGCTTTTCAGATTCCATACACAAAGCAGGAGCGTTTTAATTGAGAGTCCAAATGCCTATCTTTTAGACTAGATTTAACATGTATTCCCTCCTTGTTAGAGTTGTGTCGAATATTATTGTACAAGTTAGGTTACAGTTGGACTTAGAGTCGTACGGTGTGTGGACAGGATATGGAGTCGTGTCCAAGTAGGACACTTGTATTCTAGGCCTCTCATATATACCGAGGGTAGACACACAATGT
>NW_024115698.1:0-19220 GCF_003073215.2 Triticum urartu
GGAGCGGGCGGATCGGCGCCAACGGAAGGCTTTGGCGATATCACAGTGTGATATCGTTGAAGCAGGTGGGAGGTTGATCTTCACGTCAGACGACGAACGTTGGGAGGATATATGAATCGATACCTCGGACAACACCTCTGAGGATGAGGATGATGATGAGGATTCGGAGTAGTTCTACACCGTAGTTTTATCAAGTTGCACCATAGTTTAATAATTTAATGTAGTTGCATCGTAGTCCGGTTTTATCTATCTATGCTACGGACTTGTTTATCTATTATGCTATGAACTATGTAAAATATTTTTGTATGGTTTTTTATATCTATGTGAAATTCTTTGTGTGTCCAAAATGCAAAAAATATGGACATGCGCTCGGCCCAACAAATATGGGTTGCTCGTGCGCGCTGCATTTTAGCGCGCTGCTGGAGCTACACGCGCGCGATGTATTTTAGCGCGGCTGCTGGAACCAGCGCTGTGCGCCGCGCCAAACCTGACGATGGGCGCGCCGCAAACTACTTTATAGCTCTTAGCCGCAACGCAGAGCACGCCATACAAGGGCCAACATATGAAATCCTGTAAATGCCCTCAGCGGGTAGCCAGATTTACACACGGTGGCACGATTTCTCCACCACAAGTAGACAACACTGGAAAGGTCCACCCCCGCAGTCGCTGACGGGTACGACCCACCATGCCTGGGACCCGCGTGTCATGGAGAGCCGGCGTGGTAGCGCGGAAGTGCAAATATGGACACTGTTCATTGTAGCAGCGTTCGCTTCGATCCAGCGGTCCGGATCGTTTCATCCGAAGATCCAACAGTCGGGATTCGCCTGGACCAAGGTTGTCAGAATCGCGATTCTATTATACGATTATATGACTTTACGATCCAAACTAACCCCTATGATTCTACGATTTTAGTTCTTAGAATCTATGTTTCTACGATCCTGATAGTGGAGATTCTACGATTTGCGATCCTACCATCAAAGCTCCGATCCGATTCAAAATCGCGATTCTGACAACCTTGGCGCTGGAGCTACACGCGCGCGATGTATTTTAGCGCGGCTGCTGGAACCAGCGCTGTGCGCCGCGCCAAACCTGACGATGGGCGCGCCGCAAACTACTTTATAGCTCTTAGCCGCAACGCAGAGCACGCCATACAAGGGCCAACATATGAAATCCTGTAAATGCCCTCAGCGGGTAGCCAGATTTACACACGGTGGCACGATTTCTCCACCACAAGTAGACAACACTGGAAAGGTCCACCCCCGCAGTCGCTGACGGGTACGACCCACCATGCCTGGGACCCGCGTGTCATGGAGAGCCGGCGTGGTAGCGCGGAAGTGCAAATATGGACACTGTTCATTGTAGCAGCGTTCGCTTCGATCCAGCGGTCCGGATCGTTTCATCCGAAGATCCAACAGTCGGGATTCGCCTGGACCAAGGTTGTCAGAATCGCGATTCTATTATACGATTATATGACTTTACGATCCAAACTAACCCCTATGATTCTACGATTTTAGTTCTTAGAATCTATGTTTCTACGATCCTGATAGTGGAGATTCTACGATTTGCGATCCTACCATCAAAGCTCCGATCCGATTCAAAATCGCGATTCTGACAACCTTGGCCTGGATAGCTAATCCGACGGCTCAGAGAGCAAATGCCCTGAGAGGCCTTCATTTTGCTCCACACTCTAACAACGGGATAGGATTTGAGCTGACTTCATCTTATTTTTTTACATGATTAATACGTATCTCATTCATATCATAAAGAACAAAGTATAAGTCACGTAAAGACTGACATGACAAAACTGAAAAGATAGCAGAACATCTCTGAGCTTGACACGATCGCCCGCATCTGCCTCCGGCACCACCATAGCAGCCACCGAAGAAAAGAATGACGAATCACCACCTCACCCGAGCTCGACGCGGATCCATTGCTGATATGCAACTTTGCAGACCTCCAAGGTGGCTCACCAGAAGTGAAGCCCTTGCCTTTGAACGAATCAGTTCGGAGCAACACCCTAGACACGCCATCGAACTCCAGATCTGGCACCCCACCATGACTAAGACACTGAAGGAGGAAAATATACTTACCATCCACGAACCACGAGTCCAATAGATGTTCCGTCTTTCAGATGCCGTCGATGCAGATCACAATCTGCATCCGCTCATGGACTACCTCCCAAGCTCCACGCCGACACTGGAGCAAACGCCGTCGCAACGGCGAAGCCCAAGGACACATTTCCACAACGAGGATGTCGCCGCCGCCACGCCATCCTTGCTTGAACAGACTGGTTTCCAAATCCATGCCCAACCATAGGACCGATGGCCTCGTCAGGGAAGGATTCGAAAAATCTTTATTCAGCGCCGTCATCGTTGCTGCCGAAGTAAAGATGATGAACAACCTAAAAACCTAAACTACGAGAAAGTAAAATCGATCCACACACGTGAATCCAGCGACCTCCCTCATCACTGACCACTGATGACTGAGGTCGCCGGCGGAGGGAAGACGCCGGAGAACGGCGTTAGAAAATCGTCCTTTCCTGGCCGCGACTAGGGTTGCAGCCGCCAAGGACGAGAGGAAAACAATGCTAGCCGACTTCATCTTATCTCTCTACACCACGAGACGCTGAATTTACGTATACTAAAAGAAATAGGGTCCGTCTATATTACATCTAGATGTGAGATAATATCTCACATCTAAGTATGATGTCATCGCCACCTTTTTATTGTTTATCTTATTTGTTCGATTTTGATTTGTCTACGATTTTGATTTGTTTCGCGCTCACGTCCGCCTCGATGGGCCGGCCTATACGTCTGACAGCTCGTAGTGAGGCTAGCTTTTTACGTTGTGCATCAGCGAGCCGAAGATTCCTTCTTGCTACATGTGTCTCTCCCTGTGCGTGCATGGTAGATCAATAGATCGTATTAGATCGGATGGCGACGTAGGGAGAAGCAGCAAGCACCTTGATAAGTTGTGTTGTGTCACTACTCGAAGCTAAGGATCAGATTTTCTTTCCAGGAAAAGCAAGTGATCAGATGTATATCAGTGAAAATAAATTAGCTCTACCATCGATTAGTTAGTTTTTGCGTTTTATTGCCCACTTTTTAGCGGCGTGTCTCTGATCGCTAGCTTCTAATAGGCTATAAATGATTTTTTTTTGCCCTTTGGTTTTTGCTTTCCCGTTCCACTCTTTATATTTTATGCATTAATTTTCAGTAAAAGACAAAGTTTGATTAAAAAATCAGAAATATGTTCACGAATTTGTGGTAATATGCATTTTTAATATACAGTGAACTTTTTTATATACAATGAGCCTTTTAAATTATATTCACTAAGCTTTTTTAATACACACTAAATATTTTTTAAATACAAACTTAACCTTTTTAATATACGTAGAACCCTTTTAAATATACGGTAAAACATTTTTATAATATAAACTAAATAAATTTTTATACACATACTAAACAATTGATCGTGCATCCAAAAGTGTTAAAAATTGTTCGTGGATTCAGAAAATGTTCGCCGATTCAAAATAAATAAATCACAAAGCTCCAAAAATTTCATGAATTGAAAATTGTTCATATATTTGAAAATGTTCAAAAAAAATTAAAACAAAATGCGAAGCAAAAGAAGAAGAAAAAAAGAAATAGAAAAAACCAAAAGAATAACCAGAAAACCAATAGAGGATGGAAGTGCAATTGGGACGAAACAAACTACAAGCCTACTTGCAAGTTGAGGTAGGACTTGCAACTCGGACAACTACACAAAACTAAAATATCATTTGCGATTCGAGGATGGGCTTGCAATTGGGAGAATAATAAACTACAAGCCCAGTTGCGTGTCGAGCGTGGATTTGCAACTGTGATGAAAAACAAAATACATATCCAGTTGCAAGTCGGGGGTGGACTTGCAACTGGGGTGAAAACAAAACAACACCCTCCTGAGTTGCGAGTCGAGGGTGGACTTGCAATTGGGCCAACAGAAACCCCTAGTTGCAGGTCGAAGGTCTAATTGCAACTACTATGAAACAAGAACAAAAAACAACACCCGCGAGTGGAGGGTGGACTTGCAACTAGGGCTACAAAACTACACCCTCCCAAGTTGCGAGTACACGATTGACTTGCAACTGGGGTGATTACAAACTACATCCCTCGAGTTGCAAGTCGGGTGTAGACTTGCAATTGGGGTGAAAACAAACAACAAAAGACACCCTCCCCGAGTTGCGAGACGGCGGTGGACTTGCAACTGGGGCGATTGCAAACTACATCCCTCGAGTTGCAAGTCGGGTGTAGACTTGCAATTGGGGTGAAAACAAACAACAAAAGACACCCTCCCCGAGTTGCGAGACGGCGGTGGACTTGCAACTGGGGCGATTGCAAACTACATCCCTCGAGTTGCAAGTCGGGGGTGGACTTGCAACTGTGGTGAAAATAAAACAACACCCTCCCGAGTTGCGAGACGAGGGTGAACTTGCAACTAGGCCGACAGAAACCCCTAGTTGCTGCTCGAGGGTCTAATTGCAACTACTATGAAACAAGAACAAAAAACAACACCCCCCGAGTTGCGAGTTGAGGGTCGACTTGCAACTAGGGCAACTACAAAACTACACCCTCCCGAGTTGTGAGTACATGGTTGTCTTGCAAATGGGGCGATTGCAAACTACATCCCTCGAGTTGCAAGTCGGGGGTGGACTTGCAACTGTGGTGAAAACAAAACAACACCCTCCCGAGTTGCGAGACGAGCGTGGACTTGCAACTAGGCCGACAGAAACCCCTAGTTGCTGGTCGAGGGTCTAATTGCAACTACTATGAAACAAGAACAATAAACAACACCCCCAAGTTGCCAGTTGAGGGTCGACTTGCAACTAGGGCAACTACAAAACTACACCCTCCCGAGTTGTGAGTACATGGTTGTCTTGCAACTGGGGCGATTAGAAACTACATCCCTCGAGTTGCAAGTGAGGGGTGGACTTGCAAATGGGCTGAAACAAAACAACACCCTCCCGAGTTGCGAGTCGAGGGTAGACTTGCAACTGGGCCGACATAAACCCCTAGTTGCGGGTGGAGGGTCTAATTGCAACTACTATGAAATAAGAACAAAAAACAACACCGCCCGAGTTGCGAGTCGAGGGTGGACTTGCAACTGGGACAACTGCAAAACTACATCCCCCGAGTTGCGAGTACATGGTTGCCTTGCAACTGGGGCGATTAGAAACTAGGGCGACCGAGTTGGATGAGCAAGGCCGACAAGTAGTCACCAGACCCACGACGTGACACGATACCCGTGTGAGAAAACAACTCTTGATCAAGATTTGCATGACAGTTAAAGCGTAAAGATGGCTGAGTGAAAATTCATAAATTAAAAAAAGAAAAAAGAAAAAAAAATAAATATAAATAAAAGACAAAAGATCATGAGTATAAAACACTTCATAATTTAAAACAAATAATGAAACAAAAAAATAAAAATAAAAAAGTAAAACGACGAGGCAAAAATAAATGGAAAGACATGACGCCTTGTTTCCACAGCACAAGCACGCGAATGGCTCAAAAAAAAAGACAACCAGCTCTAAAGACTACAGGAGACCGGCACACACAAACAATCGATGGAAAAAAATTCCACAATAGGAGCGGCCTAGGCAAAGCAAAGCTGGCAGCTATAACGCGAAGCGGCCCAGGCAACAAAAAGTTGTTACGCACGCGTCTTGACAAACAGAAAGACACGAAGCTCCTAAAAAAACAAGACACAAAGAAGCGAAGGCAAAAATCACGAATCTTAATATGCTATATATCTAAGGGTCTATTTAGGACGCATCTAGATGTAACATAATTATGTCACATCTAAGATGATGTCAGCCTGTTTGTATCCCTCCTGATCGATCAGTTTGTCTCTCAACAATTGTTTGTCCCGTGCGCTTCCCTTGCTTTGGGCCTGGTTATCTTGTTTCTCGCTTCCAAAGGCTGGGCCGCACCCGTGACCCTCCCGCAGCCCCTCCCCCACCCCCTCCGCTTTTCTGGGCCTGGTTGTTTGTTTGTTTGTGGACTTAGTTGTTTGTTTGTAGGCCTTGTACGACATCGCAGGCCATTGTCTTTGATGTAGTCGTCCCCGTCGCTGCCCAACTCTCTTCCACCGATTCAAACAGTGCCAGCCAAAAGAGACACAAGCACAACCGCACAAGTTGGTGTTATCCGTTGCAAGCTTTGGACATCTTGCAGGAAAACCCTCTGAAAAAGTACAGTTGAGTTCTTTGTGTAAAAATGCAATTATGCTCCTACAAAAAGGTTCTTTGTGTAAAAACATACACGAGATCGTACCATGTAAAAAAATTGTTGTTATTTTAATAAAAAATAATTATTATACAATATTAATCGCATGACCCGTTCACGCATAATATTGTATAATAATGATTTTAATAAAAAAATTATTATACAATATTGATCACAAGAAAATCTAGGGGTTAGAATTCTTTTATATAAAAATGCAATTATATAAAAAACAAAAGTAGAAATCCTTTTTTTGTTACAGATTTCATGAAAAAGTACCTTGTAAAAACTCATTACATCAAAAAGGGAAAAAAATCTTTAAAAAAATGGAATAGTTGCAAAGAAAATGTGAGCTGAGCATCAAATTGCAACTGGTTGAATTGGTCCTCAACAAACACACACAGACATCGGCACCTCTCAATCGTGGATTCAATGTTTGACTTCAAAAAAAGGGTTCTTACATAAACAAATTTTCCCCTCCCCCTGCCCCCAAGCTGCAAGTCGATGCCCGGCTAGCAACTTGGGCTTGTACAAAAAACACAAACTCCTCCCTCTCCTCCTCGGTTAGGGCTCGATGGTAGACTTGCAAAAACAAGAGGGGCACGACAAACACACACACACACACACACACACACACATCTAGTTGCGAGTCGATGGGCAACTTGCAACTGGGGCTCGCAACAAACACACACACCCTAGTTGTAAGTCGATGCTTGACATTGAACTAGGGACCCCTTGACAAAAAGCCACACCCCCCCCTAGTTACAAGTCGTTTATCGACATGGAATTGGGGCCCTCGATACACACACACACACACACCCCTAGTTGCGAGTTGGTGGTCAACTGGCAAAAAACAGGGGGCTACGAATAAAACACACGCACACGCACACGCACACACACTATCTCTAGTTGCAAGTCGATTATCGACATGCAATTGGGGACCCTTGACACACACACCCACACCCCCCCTAGTTGTGAGTTGATGGTCAATTGCAACTGGGCTAGTCAACAAACACACACACCCTAGTTGCGGGTCGATGGGCAACTTGCAACTGGGGCTCGTCAACGAACACACACACCCTAGTTGCAAAAGTCGATGCTTGACATTCAACTGGGGACCCCTTGACAAAAAGACACACACACACACACCCTACTTGCAAGTCGGTTATCAGCATGCAATTGGGGACCCTCGACACAGGCACACACATCCCCTAGTTGCGAGTTGATGGTCAACTTGCAATTGGGAGCCACGAATAAACACACACACACACATACCCCCCTAGTTGCGAGTCGATGGGAAACTTGCAACTGGGGCTCATCAACAAAACACACACACCCTAGTTGTGAGTCGATGCTTGACATTCAACTGGGGACCCCTCTGACAAAAAGACACACACACCCCCTAATTAGGGGTGGGCATAAAAACCGATGAACCGAACACCGAACCGATGCCGAAACTGAAAAAACCGAATTTTCGGTTTTTACCATTGATACATGCAAATTCGGTTTTTAGTTCTAATAACCGAATAGAACTCGGTCAGTTCGGTGTTTACCTCGGTTAAACTGAATGAAATCGAAATATACGCCATACTCGTGGATTACAGCCGAACGACGGCCGCACACGCACGTCACGTCACGCACGATTCCGGAATCCCCACGTCCCCGATGCTAAAAAGGCCTCTGACTCATCGATTTTTTTACTAAGTAGGCCTCGCGTCGCCAAGGACCAAGCTAGCAGCCCAGGTGCAAAAGGAGACTTCGCGTGATTTTTGTAGGCCTCCTCGGCTGCATGCAAAGTCCAAAGCCCAAGATATACACGTACTTGTTTTTATAGTCTTCTTGATTGACCGTACAGCGCCAGAGAGTAGCACAAGTCTAGTTGATTTAGTCCCACCTCGCTTGGTTAATGGAAAGAGGACAAATAGTTTGGCTATAAAGAAGGTGGGCTGTGCGTTGGACTGGGATAGGACATGCAACGTGTAAACCGTGAACCGAACCGAATTTGTCGGTTAACCGAAAATTCGGTTTATTGTTTTATACTACCATTTTCAGTTAGCATTTTTTATAACCGAAATTACAAATAAACCGATTGGCATTAACCGAATTTTTGGTTTTAACCGAATGCCCAGGCCTACCCCTAATTACAAGTCGTTTATCGACATGGAATTGGGACCCTTGATACACACACACACACCTAGTTGTGAGTTGGTGGTCAATTTGCAACAGGGGGCTACGAATAAAACACACACACATACACACTACTATCTCTAGTTGCAAAAGTCGATTATCGACATGCAATTGGGGACACTTGACACACACATGCACACACCCCTAGTTGCGAGTTGATGGTCAACTTGCAACTGGGGCCACGAATAGACACACACACACACACACACACACATCTCCCTAGTTGCGAGTCGATGGTCAACTTGCAACTGGGGCTCGTCAACAAACACACACCGCCCTAGTTGCAAGTCGATGCTTGACATTCAACTGGGGACACGTTTTACAAAAAGACACACACACACACACACACCCTACTTGCAACTCGGTTATCAACATGCAATTGGGAACCCTCGACACAAGCACACACATCCCCTAGTTGCGAGTTGATGGTCAACTTGCAACTGGGGGCACGAATGAACACACACACCCCTAGTTGCGAGTCGATGGCAAACTTGCAACTGGGGCTCGTCAACAAACACACACCCCCTAGTTACAAGTCGATGCTTGACATTCAACTGGGTATTCCTTGACAAAAAGACACACACAACCCTACTTGCAAGTCGGTTATCAACATGCAATTAAGGACCCCCCGACATAGGCACACACATTCCCTATTTGCGAGTTGATGGTCAACTTGCAACTGTGGCCATGAATAAACACGCACACACCCCTAGTTGCGAGTCGATGGGCAACTTGCAACTGGGGCTCGTTAACAAACACACACCCCTTAGTTGTAAGTCGATGCTTGACATTCAACTAGGGACCCCTTGACAAAACACACACACACACACCCTAGTTACAAGTCGTTTATCGACATGGAATTGGGACCCTCGATACACACACCCACACCCCCCTAGTTGCGAGTTGGTGGTCAACTGGCAAAACAGGGGGCTACAAATAAAACACACACACACACGCACGCACACACACACACACACACTATCTCTAGCTGCAAGTCAATTATCAACATGCAATTGGGGACCCTTGACACACACACCCACGCACACCCCCTAGTTGCGAGTTGATGGTCAACTTGCAACTGGGGCTCGTCAACAAAAACACACACCCTAGTTGCGGGCCAATGGGCAACTTGCAACTGGGGCTCGTCAACAAACACACACACACACACCCTAGTTGCAAGTCGATGGTTGACATTCAATTGGGGACCCCTTGACAAAAGGGCACACACACACACCCTACTTGCAAGTCGGTTATCAACATGCAATTGGGGACCCCCGACACAGGCACACACATCCCCTAGTTGCGAGTTGATGCTCAACTTGCAACTGGGAGCCACGAATAAACACACACACACACACACACACACACACATCTCCCTAGTTGCGGGTCGATGGGAAACTTGCAACTTGGGCTAGTCAACAAACACACACACACACACACACATCCTAGTTGCAACTCGATGCTTGACATTCAACTGGGGGCCCCTTGACAAAAGGACACACACACACACACCCCCTACTTGCAAGTTGGTTATCAACATGCAATTGGGGACCCTCGACACAGGCACACACATCCCCTAGTTGCGAGTTGATGGTCAACTTGCAACTGGGAGCCACGAATAAACACACACACATCACCCCTAGTTGCGAGTTGATGGGCAACTTGCAACTGGGGCTCGTCAACAAACACACACCCCCTAGTTGCAAGTCGATGCTGGACATTCAACTGGGGACCCCTTGACAAAAAAGACACACACAACCCTACTTGCAAGTCGGTTATCAACATGCAATTGGGACCCCCCGACATAGGCACACACATTCCCTAGTTGCGAGTTGATGGTCAACTTGCAACTGCGGCCATGAATAAACACACACACACCCCCCTAGTTGCGAGTCGATGGGCAACTTGCAACTGGGGCTCATTAACAAACACACACCCCCTAGTTGTAAGTCGTTCCTTGACATTCAACTAGGGACCCCTTGACAAAAAAAGACACACACACGCACACACCCCCTAGTTACAAGTCGTTTATCGACATGGAATTGGGACCCTCGATACACACACCCACACCCCCCTAGTTGTGAGTTGGTGGTCATCTGGCAAAACAGGGGGCTACAAATAAAACACACACACACACGCACACGCACACTATCTCTAGTTGCAAGTCGATTATCGACATGCAATTGGGGACCCTTGACACCCCCCCTAGTTGCGAGTTGATGGTCAACTTGCAACTGGGGCTCGTCAACAAACACACACACACACACCCTAGTTGCGGGTCGATGGGCAACTTGCAACTAGGGCTCGTCAGCAAACACACACACACACACACCCTAGTTGCAAGTCGATGCTTGACATTCAACTGGGGACCCCTTGACAAAAGGGCACACACACACACACCCTACTTGCAAGTCGGTTATCAAACATGCAATTGGGGACCCCCGACACAGGCACACACATCCCCTAGTTGCGAGTTGATGGTCAACTTGCAACTGGGAGCCACGAATAAACACACACACACACATCTCCCTAGTTGCGGGTCGATGGGCAACTTGCAACTTGGGCTCGTCAACAAACACACACACACACCCTAGTTGCAGGTCGATGCTTGACATTCAACTGGGGACCCCTTGACAAAAGGACACACACACACCCTACTTGCAAGTCGGTTATCAACATGCAATTGGGGACCCTCGACACATGCACACACATCCCCTAGTTGCGAGTTGATGGTCAACTTGCAACTGGGAGCCACGAATAAACACACACACACACATCACCCCTAGTTGCGAGTCGATGGGAACTTGCAACTGGGGCTCGTCAACAAACACACACCCCATAGTTGCAAGTCGATGCTTGACATTCAACTGGGGACCCCTTGACAAAAAAGACACACACAACCCTACTTGCAAGTCGGTTATCAACATGCAATTGGGGACCCCCGACATAGGCACACACATTCCCTAGTTGCGAGTTGATGGTCAACTTGCAACTGCGGCCATGAATAAACACACACACCCCCCTAGTTGCGAGTCGATGGGCAACTTGCAACTGGGGCTCATTAACAAACACACACCCCCTAGTTGTAAGCGTTCCTTGACATTCAGCTAGGGACCCCTTGACAAAAAAAGACACACACACACACACCCCTAGTTACAAGTCATTTATCGACATGGAATTGGGACCCTCGGTACACACACCCACACCCCCCTAGGTGCGAGTTGGTGGTCATCTGGCAAAACAGGGGGCTACAAATAAAACACACACGCACGCACACGCACACACACACTATCTCTAGTTGCAAGTCGATTATCGACATGCAATTGGGGACCCTTGACACACACACCCACACACCCCCCTAGTTACGAGTTGATGGTCAACTTGCAACTGGGCTCGTCAACAAACACACACACACCCTAGTTGCGGGTCGATGGGCAACTTGCAACTGGGGCTCATCAGCAAACACACACACACACACCCTAGTTGCAAGTCGACGCTTGACATTCAATTGGGGACCCCTTGACAAAAGGGCACACACACCCACCCTACTTGCAAGTCGGTTATCAAACATGCAATTGGGGACCCTCGACACAGGCACACACATCCCCTAGTTGCGAGTTGATGGTCAACTTGCAACTGGGAGCCACGAATAAACACACACACACATCTCCCTAGTTGCAGGTCGATGGGCAACTTGCAACTGGGGCTCGTCAACAAACACACACACAGACACCCTAGTTGCAAGTCGATGCTTGACATTCAACTGGGGACCCCTTGACAAAAGGACACACACACACCCTACTTGCAAGTCGGTTATCAACATGCAATTGGGGACCCTCGACACATGCACACACATCCCCTAGTTGCGAGTTGATGGTCAACTTGCAACTGGGAGCCACGAATAAACACACACATACACACACACATCACCCCTAGTTGCGAGTCGATGGGCAACTTGCAACTGGGGCTCGTCAATAAACACACACCCCCTAGTTGCAAGTCGATGCTTGACATTCAACTGGGGACCCCTTGACAAAAAAGACACACACAACCCTACTTGCAAGTCGGTTATCAACATGCAATTGGGGACCCCCCGACATAGGCGCACACATTCCCTAGTTGCGAGTTGATGGTCAACTTGCAACTGGGGCCACGAATAGACACACACACATCCTTAGTTGCGAGTCGATGAGCGGGTTGCAACTAGGGTCAACTTGCAACTAGGGGTCCTCAACAAAACACACATGCCCCCTAGTTGCGAGTCGATGCTTGACATGCAATTGGGACCCGTTCATAAACACACACACACACACACACCTCTATTGGCAAGTCGGTTATCGACATGCAATTGGGGGCCCTCAACACACACACACACATCCTAGTTGCATCCTGGTTATCGACAAAGCAAAAATGGGGACCCCTCAATAAACACACACTCCCCCTAGTTCCGAGTCGATGGTGGGCTTGCAACTGGGGACCCTCGACAAACCACACACACACACACACACACACATATACACACACCCCCTGGTTGCGAGTCGATGGTCAACTTGCAACTAGGGGTCCTCAACAAACACACACACTCCCCTAGTTGCGAGTCGATGGTCAACATGCAACTGGGAAGAGCAACACACACACACACACACACACACACCCTAGTTGCACCTCAATTGTCAACAAACACACACACTCCGCTAGTCCCTCCTTGTTGTGAGTTGATGGGTTGCATACAATAGGGGACCTTCAACAAAACACGCACTCCACTACTTGATGGCTGAGTTGCAAACTCGGGATGTTCAAGAACAAGCTTCAAGAACAATCTCATACAAAACACACAAAAAATAAGGCGTCTATGAAAAACACTATATTTTTGTTACTAAAAAGGAAATGAGCAAACAAATTGTGTGTATAGTGCAGATGGGTAATGGTGTTTATCATTACAAAACATAACAAAAGAACGTAAAAAGACATTTACTCCTAAAAAAGATATTGATGAAAAATATAACAACACTTATCATTACGAGAAACGCATATTCCACATAGTTCTTAAGCACACATAGATAAGAAACATCGCAATACGAGGGGGGGTTACTTGGTTCTTGTCAAGCGCATAAACAAAAGATGGCAGCGATGTTTTGCATCAGCATACTACGTAACTGGGAACATAGCTTCTCGAAAAGAAAGTGAAACTTAAAGCTTGCTGACGACGACGGTAACATTCATGTAAGACTTGCTGCTAGCCTTGAATAACATGAAGATGTAGTCATTGATCACCAGGGTAGTCTTTGAGAGGAAACACCTCCATTGCTTTTTGTTGAAAGCTATACGACCATCAGTAGACGTGCTGTATTCAACACGAGTCTTTGCCTCCCCACTGCTTAGACAAACCCCAGCCAACCCTTCTTTAGGGATGTTCAAGCTTGAAGCAACCCTCTCTGGCACTTTCTGTATCCACAACAAAGAACAGAAAAACAAAAAACATGAAAAATAAAAAAGCTTGAAGCAAAGCAAGAAAAACTGCATGCATTTAAGAAAAAAAATGATGCATATAAACAAATAAACTAAACACAAAAAAGCAAACTTAAAAAATGAAAAAGAAATAAACAAAACATACCATTTGTCCAGCTTGAGTGTCGGTTGTAGTAAGACAGTGTACAAAAGATACTCCTAAAAACTCGGTCTTGAAGCTGAGCACCAATGCATTGAGAATGTCCTGTTGTGCATCATTCAGAGTTATGCCCCTTGTATACTCGATCGGTATGCTGCCACCGTCTTCATCCACATCTGAGTTGTCTCCATCTATCATCTCTACATCACCATCCACGTCTGAAATGCTTCCTTCAACTGGCTGAACAACAACATATGCCTGGCGCGGATGCATGTCCAAGTCAAAAATGACGACAGCACCCTTCCGAAGTGAAAAGTCAGAAGTGAATTTCTTCCAGCCACTCCCCTTGATCCTGGTCCCGTGTGCCCCCTTCACAATGTCAACAGAGTACTTGCGTCCATGTGCTTGAAACCGCATGTAGTAACCGGTAACGCCATTGACGTAGACTCTTGCATTGCATGGGACAGTCTATAAATGTAAAAAAAGGAAAGAAAAAATAATTAGGAAAAATGGACATATGATAAAGAAGACATGTCTGAGTACAAGAGCCCGACCATCCAAAATGCAAAATCCACGCGCATTTTGACCGTGACTTGAACAATCAGGATAAAAAGACATATAAAAAAGATTTTTATTTTAAACCGGATCAATTTCATGAAAAAATGACATAATTTATTAAACAAAAGCACACATCAAACAAAAAAAAGAAAAAAAATGCACATGTAAAAAAACTTCGCCGGATTACCGCTTTAGACAGGAACTCATCCGTAATGTCAATCTTGAAGTTGTTGTCAGCACCGTCATCGCAAAAGTTCCCACAAAGCTCACAAGATGATGAGAAGAAAAAAGAAAAAAACAACAGTTAACTGCTGATTATTTTAGTCAAACAAAAATGCAAAAGCTCTATCATTTCACATGCTATCTGCACTTATACATACAAAGAATTTTTCATGAGAAAAAACAAGTGAGTTTAGTATACTGAAAACAGACTATATTTTAAAAAAAGAAGGTTGAGGTTGGGATAATGTAACTGAAACAGAGCTCACTTCAAAGAAAAAAGTTCAGCACTAGTGAGTTTACCTACCGGTACTAACTGAACAAACTCAATACCATTTTCACTTGCCACATCGTATTAAATTCTCTCTAGTATTTATATATCAAAAAACAGAATATTCTGTCAGATTTTCAACCATGTATACTCAAAACAAAGAAAAATCTGTAAAATTCAGACATGTATCTGTAAAAATGCATATCTATCTATAAATTTCCAGAGTTGTACCATATGCCACAACTTCAAGAAATGAAAAACCTAGCTTAGTGTGAAAAGTTTGAAGTATTCATTCACTAGGTATCTCGTAAAACAAAAAAGAAAAAGAAAAATGTGGCTCCTCATCGAACAAAAAAAAGTTGCAGACATTCCCACCTAGCAAAAAAAGGTTTTCAAACAAAAAATAAAATAAAATAAATAAAAACATGTGAAAACACCATCAGCGTCTCCTCACTACCGGAAAAAAACCCCTATTCCCTTAAAAAGAACTACACATGCCCCTACAAACACACACAAAAAATTCGGACACCTATGTATGAAAAAAGAAGCATGGCAAATGTATGCCACTGAAAAATATTGATCCACTCGCATTATGCCTTCTTAAATTTCAGAGGTAAAAAATGGAAGGCATCTTTATCTCCTGTCTATATGGAAATATGAGCTAGAAGTACATGTATGTACAGACTCTAAATTACAAAACTGAGTGCTAGCTGCTACATTCAGATTTACACACACAAAAAACAGACTAGATTGCAAACTGGGTGCTATCTGCTACATACAGTTCAACAAACAGGGATCAAAAAGATGAACATATAGATACTATTCACCATAACAAGGGAGGATCTATAACTTGTTACTATTCATCAGCTATATATAGATGCACAACTATGGGCATGTGCATGAACATAACAGGGGAGCATCTGTACCTAGTTGCTATTCATCAGCTCCGTATACGAGCGTGTGTTCAGACATTCCACAATCAAAACATTTCGTTTCATTCTCTAGAAAAAATGTGTGCATCTCACATTCAAAGACGAATCTAATAGACAACTAAACCAACAACTAAAACTAGGAGGTGTGTTCAGGTTGCTATGAAATAACTAAAACAGAGTTCATTTCAAAAAAGGTTCAGGACCAGTGAGTTTATCCACCTAGTTACCATTTGTTTCACTTACCACATCACATAAATTTTCTCTAGTTCTCATAAATCAGAAAAATACTCTGGTTAGATTTTGAAATCACATATCTTCAAACAAAAAAACATTTTAACAGAAAATCTGTAAAAATCTAAAAAACAAAAGCTATACATTCAGACCTGCTACTATTATACTTTCAATTTCTGGAGTTGTACCATATGCCACAACTTTTAAGAAATCAAAAATACCTCGCTTAAGTTTGAAGTATTCAGAAAAAGACTATACATGCTCCCTACAAACAGACACACACAAAAATTCAGACATTCCTGTCTGAAAAAAGAAAGGATTGCAATGTATGCCACTGAAAAAGTTTATTCTCTCGCATTATGCTATTAAATTTCAGACAAAAAATGGTTGGCAACTCTGTCTGCTATCTATATGTAGTATGTGCTACAAACTAGAAAATCCCTAGATGTACAGACTCAAGATTATGAAAATGGGGTGCTAGCTGCTACATTCAGATTCACGCACACACAAAAAAAAAAAACTGGAAAAACCATATATGTACAGACTCAAGTTAGAAAAACTGGGAGTGCTCGCTGCTACAATCAGATTCACACACAATAAACAAAATCTACAGCCATGGGCATGAACATGACCGGGTTGTCTTGCTAGTTACTATTCATCAGCTGCATATTATAGGCGTGTATGCCACTCATATAAACACCCCCACCCCACCCCCAGGTTCTTCCAGGTTCTTGATGTTCATCCCTAAAAACAAACAAAACATCCCTAGATGCCATGGGAAAACAGGAAAAAAATGCGAGGAAAAGAAAGAGGGGACAAACATACTCACTCCGCTGACTTCTCCTGCCATCTCTGTCGCCACAAGCCCACCAGATCAGGTCGTCTCTCCCTTGGATTCGAGTCAAAAAGGAATACAGTGGGGCGGAACAAGGGATGAGGAGGGGAAACAGAGGCGAGGAGAGTGACGACTGGACTCCAGATCAGGTTAGACTGTTCGGATTTCTAAAGAAAGCCCAACAAACAAACAAAATTGAAAGCCGGCCCAAACAAAAAATCGGAGGCCCGCTCCGCTGTATCCCACTCGGCCCGACAAAACAAGACAACGCGACGATGCGAGCGCATCACCTCGCGCGCGAATAATAAAGCATCAACAGATCGTACGGTGGAAACACTTAGATGTGACATCCTTAGTTTACATCTAGATATGAATTAGTCATTCTGTATATCTAATGGCTAGGAAGTTAGATGTAAAATAGTTATTTCACATCTAGATGTGAAATAGCAAACCTGAAAGAAATATACTCGTACTCCATTGTCGACGTAAGAAACAAAACTAGTATTCTATCGTGTCAGCCCCCGTCCAATTAAACCAATCAGATCGAAACCAACCGAACCAAAAACCAAATTGAGACTATTAATTTTAGTCGAGACCACTCTTGGGACTGGTAGATCCGCCCATGGTATTAGCACCATCAGATGTTTCTCTAATGTCAAGCTGCTAACTGGCCGTGTTTAATTAGCGCCTAGTGGGGCTTTGGTAAACTCCTGCTCTGGATGATGGATGGATGGACAAGCTTAAGCATTTAATACCACCACCACTAGCTAATATCTTGGGCTGCATGCATGTGCAAGCAATGGCCAAAAGCATGGCGGCTGAATGGAACGCGCCAACTGCTGATGGACTAACGTTGGATCGGTCAGTACGTACTACATACAGTACATTATTACCTGATACTATAAATTAACAAAAGTCCCCTGTATGCAACTTGCACCATAGTCATAGTGTAAGCCAAAATGCTTTTCTTAGCGGCCAAGGAATCAACCGTTGGTGCCTTGCATTGAGATTCATGAGCACTGTTCACGTATGAATAAACAAACTCAATCACTTTTTGTGCAATACAGCGAGTGAAGATGGGAATACATGCCATGCATGTCAGGTTTTTATCTGCTTTTAAGTACAGTATGAGAGAGAGCGAGAAAAGTACAGCTGCATGCATTCTCTCTTCTACAAAAAAAAGTCTTGCATTTTATGTCCGTGTGATATTTGGAATCGTTGAGAACTTTTGAACCAAATTTTCATTTCTAAAACCTTTTATATATTTGAGTTCAGAGCAACAAGATCTTTAAAACAATAAGGAACTCGAATGTATTTTGACATTTTTGAAATTTTACTGTTTCAATCGTTTGTCAATTTTGGATTATTTTACTTATTTCAGAAAACACATTACACTCATTTCAAAAACCACATTACACTCATTAAAAAAGAAATTTCGCTTATTTCAGAAGACACATCACACTCATTTACAAAAGATAGAATTCGTTCATTTTACTTAACCACATTACACTCGGTATGTGTTCAATCGGCCAGTGCGAACATATAGTACATTATTTGCCTATTAATGACAAAAGTCCCCTGCATACAACCTGCACCATAGTCATAGTGCATGCATGCAGAGCGTGATCGACCCCCAAGGACTTTGGCTAATAATTCACCAGCTAGCTAAATGACGCGCCGTGGAACGCGGCAACATGCATGCATCAGCATCAGCATCAGCATCAGCATCATCGATCCAACTCCAAGTTGCAGTTGCATGGGTGAATCTATGAAACAAAATGGCACGTGCGTCAACTAACCGCTTACATTTGTTAATCATAGTTAATAGCTTGATCCCCTTGTCATGTGGTGTGATGTGCACTCGTCGACCCTCGATCGATAGCTACCTGGCAAGTGGCAACTTACCTGTCTAGCTTAACTATGGACCCAATCTATGCTTAGATCTCATGTACCGTATAAAAGGGGACCTTCTCCATCCCAGATACTATCAGCTAGCTTCAGACAAAACACACCCACACATAAAGCAGTTCAGTTGGAGACCGACGAGAGAAGACATGGCGGCACTAGTAACCCCGGCAGCCGCTTCTGCTGCGCTGGTGTCCGAGATGATGGCTCAGGG
>NW_024115699.1:0-12656 GCF_003073215.2 Triticum urartu
GGACGAGATTCGTTTTAAGGGTGGTAGGTTTGTAACATCCCAAAATTCTAAATTTTGGAATGTTATATTAAATAGATAGTTTTGTTTGATTGTTGTGTGATTGATTGACTGAAAGTGAGTGAATTCGAAACTTTTGAGAGTTAAATGAGAGGGAATAAAATGACTTTCCCAAAACTTTCATTTTTGCATTTATGATCTCCATGAATTCAAATTCTTTTCAGATACAAAACCCTAGAGAGAAGATGACATGACTTCTTCCATTTAAATTAAATGAAAAAGGGTTTTTAAAAGATTTGAATTTTATTTGGAAATATTTCAAATTCAGAAACTTCAAGCAACTCAATGATTTTCATGAGAGAAGATAAAATGAATTCTTCAAAGCATATGAAATATGAGTTGGAAGTTTAAAAGGATCAAATTGAAAATCCTTTTATAAATTATTTTCAATTTGGAGTTATTTGGGTTTTATTCAAATTATTTTTCTCCAAAAATAAAATATATGGAAAATAGGGTAATATGATTCCCTACAATAGAAAATTGGAGAGAAATAAATTTGAAATCATTTTGGTATTTTTAAAATGATTTTTATTGGGTTTTATTGTAGCAGTAGCACTGTTTGAATTATTTGAATTTTTGTGGATTTTATTTGATGCCAGAAAAATGTTCACGTTGTAGAAAATCTTTTCCTGAAAATTTTCATATATAATAAGCCTATATAAAATTTTACTTTTATTTTCGTTATTCCTTTTATTCCTTTGGTTTCTATTTTAAAAAAAACAGCGTGTGCGCCCAGAACTAACTGTTGCCTACGTGCGCAGCATAGTGACATCGGGCGCCCCATCATTTTTGTTCTTTTCTCTTACATGGGCCAGACCCAGCCAGCCTTTTTTTTACTTGACCGAATTTTGTTTAAAAAAACTACAGCAGCGGCCGGGCCTAACTTTTAGCCCATGATTTTTTTTTCAAATTTTATCTACGTACATATATATTTAGTGCCACATTGCCTAGCATTTGATCCCTAAATCTCTTTTCCATCTATAAATATAGACCCATAGAGACTTAAAAAATCATCCGATTCGGGTTAAATCAATTTTTTGGTTTGACTAGATTCGTTAAAGAAAAATATTTTTCTCCTCTTCGACGGGACTTCTGAAAATTGTCTCGTCTTCCGAAGTCGTCTTTTCTCTACCTTATAAAGGTATCTTTCTTTATTTTTTTTTCTTTTTTTATACTTCTGTAGTTTATTATTTGTAGACTAGTATGGTAGAATAATTAAATTATCAATTAGTCTCTGTATTTATACATTACACCTAAAATTCTTTTAGCCGTAGCCTTTTTCTTTCGTAAAACAGCTTGGCCCTAATTTTTCAAATAGCCATAATTTTTTACTCGTTCATCAAAATTAGATGAAACCAGCGCCTATAGTTTTGTCTTGTTTTCACCTATCCAGTGAACCTGTCACATCAACTTTTTGAAATTTTCAAATTTTGATTTTGTTCAGATTCATATTCAAACTTATTTTGATCATAACTTGAGTTTTATAACTCCGATTTAATTGATTCTTTTTGCAAATCAAAACTCCTGACCTAAACTTTTTGATAAGGCCAAATTCACATAATTTTGGTATTGTTAGAAATTGTTTTATGTTGCAAGAGTTATTTGCTTGGTTTTGATGTTTTCCGAATTCTTCTTCGTTCTTCCCGATCTTTTGAGTGATTGCTTATGTGTGATTACTATTGCTTGCTCACGATAGATTGAACGGAGTGTGACAAATAAAACTATCATGAGTTATGAGTGTGAATCATCTTCGTCAACTGTACAAGGCAAGTTCACACTTTGATCATACTTTTCGTTACCAAGTTTTTATGCATTAGTTTCATCCTCAAACATTGCATGGTTAGGAATTGATAAATGTGGGTATTGGGAAGTAGTTGATGAGGTAGGAACCTATTGCCCTTTTATATCAAACCCTTGGGGGTTACTTCTACGTTATGCTTATACTGTCATGCTATGCTCGTAGACGTGGTTTGGTTGAGTGTATCCATGACAGATGTGAGAGTTGTTAATTAATGGTTAACTTAAGGTGGCTACTTTAACACACATCTAGGTGGATTGGTTGAGGCACCCTGGAGCACCCAGTGGTTGTCTGGGCACCTGGAGAACCCAATGCTTGCCCAAGGGGATCCCCGAGGATCCGTGTGATCACCCTATGGAATGACACCCAGGCTCAAAGGGGTCATAAGATTATTCATGCTAGAAACTTCCGTGTGCAGCCACAAGCTATTATGAGCTCTAGCATAGTTGAGTATGTTGCATGACCTCTTTCAGTGGTGGGCTAGCAGATGTAGGGGAAAGTAGGTGTAACTGTCCACCCAGAGTAAAGAGTTAATGTTTCTGAAAGACTATGTCTCGATCATCCGCTTCTCAAACACTATGTAGTGCGAGAAATCCAATGAAGGAGATCGAGTCTTGTGGAAAAAGTGCACAAACCTCTGCAGAGTGTACAAACTAATCATGATTAGCCGTGTCCCCGGTTATGGACATCTTGAGTATCTGGTACTTGAATTATTGGTTTAATCTCATCACTTTACTTAATTAATTTGTTGGGTTATAACTATTATTTTGGGATTGAGTTGGAGGAACCTTCTCAATGATTTTTTTAACAAAAATTGTAGTTAAATAAAAATATATTTCTATGCAGTAGGGAAAATTTGGCTTTATGCAAAAATAAACTTAGAGCTTTCCACCAGCCAAATATGCATGTAGTCATAGCTATTATTCATCATTGTCCTATGGTGTGAATTTGTCAGTACATTCAATGTACTGACCCTTTGTGGCTGCAACGTCTCATGTTGCAGGATTCTTACAACGAGTAAGTGATACGTTAGGGTTACGATTTCTACACTCAACTTTGCCGTTGGTGTTGATGGGAATCCACAACCTTTGTTACTTCCGTTGTATGGATTGAGGTAATATTATTTACGTTACTTTATACATGTGATTTACCTCTGTTATAAATCCTCGAGTACTATGTATGTTAGCATACCGATCCAGGATGACACTTAAACACGGAGACTGGACCGTCTGAGGTCGGGTCGCTACACATAGGACCACCATATTATTAAGAGGGGTATAGTGTTCAAATTTTTTGTTTCTTTGATGCTAACCTATGATAAGTTGAGAGAAATCTATTTGTGTTCTGAGTAAATACTCGTCGGCCAGAGAAGAGACATCGTTCTTTTGGGCTACGAGAGATTTACTTCAGACCGAGGAGTCAGCTTACTTGTTCCTCAAGTAAAGTTGTCGGGTGCGTTTGAAATACGATCGTTGGAAATGTGCCGGTTGGTCATTGGCTAGTTTTCATGTCCAAAATTGTATTTCCCCCTTAAGAAGGCCACAATTATAAATAGCCACTCACTCCAACATGAATCATTGGCTGCTCCGTGTAATTTGATAGTTTGTTAGAGCACCCCTCTCCAAGAGATTTGAGCTTAAAATCCACTCATGGTAGATATCTAAGTTTAGTACGCTCCACATGTTACTCTTGAGAGCTGACAACTCTTTAGATGGCTAGGTGTCAAGTTCTTTGGTGATCAAAAGTAATTGTGGTTCACGAAGACAAAGTCTATGAAGGTTTGGAGATCGCCTCAAGCATCTACCATGAGTGATCGACACAACTTCACAAACTTCTTGTTGAGGAGAATAGGACGAAGAGAGCTTATCTTCTATGTTCAATCACAAGTCCCTCTAACCAGATGTGTCTCTTTTGTAGAAGAGTGAACTGGTCTACCAAATTCTCTATCGCCATCGACCATCACTGGTTTCATCTTAACCTACTTTATCTTCATTTGTTTATCCTCGGTTAAGTTTTGATCATGTGGATTATGTTCAACAGCTGCTCTTGCATTGCTTTGGTAGTTTTCTATAGTGGTCTTGTATCAATTTAGTCCTTTTCCACTGCTGTGTACTAAGAGATTTGAAGTTTCCCGGACGAAATTTTAAATATCACATTCATCCCCCCCTCTCCCACGGGTCGACATATTTCCTTCCTATGCCTGCCACTAGATGTGATGGTAATTTTCAATATTCCAATACGGCACGGTGGGGCGTGGGCTTTTGAGAACTCGGGTGTCTACACTATAAAGTCATCATACCTGGCTCTAATGACTCAAAAGGAGTGAATGCTATGGAGGATAGATGAACAGTTATGTAATGTCAAGTGGAAACTAAAGGTGGTGCCAAAAATCAGTGTGTTTCTAATGGAGAGTGGCTAAAGGAATTCTACCAAATGCTCATTGCATAGATGGCATATTCATGATAGATGTCAATGCAAGCTTTGTTTGGCAATGGACGAGCAGCTGATGCATATATGCACTGATTCATTGTTCACACGCCAAATACTTTTGGGATGAAGCTCAAAAGTGGTTTGCCTACCACGACTTCACCCGCTTACTTGGTCACGCGGCATTGTCAGTGTCCCAATGTTCTCGGATGGTGATAGAGCAGAGATAGTGTTGATCATGTGGTCTATTTGGCATTCCCGAAATAGATGGACCCATGAGGGCGAACATGTTGATTCGACAAATTCATTACGAACTATTTGAGAAAATTTGGCAATCCTGAAGCTACCACAGGAACATGCACTCACTAGTAGAGAAATGGGTAGCCACACCTTTAGTTGGTGGCACACCATTTCCAACCAACGCCACCACTACTTTTTTCAAATAGTGGTGGCATTTTGCATATTTGGCACGTCACCACAAATTGGCCCATTTAGTTAGTGTTGGTGTTGCCCTTTTTCACAAATCGGCACATTTGTATTGACCGGACACAATCTAATGCTTGCGCTGTACTATCAACGTCATAGGTAATTAATTTAGTGTTGGCATGGTAATTCCTGGTACACCATAAATAATTTTGAATCTTTTATAATCTGGAGTATTTGTATTTGTCTTTTGAGTGTTTTTTACTTTAAGTTTGTTTATTGTTTTTAAGTATTTATATAATTCTGACTCTTTTTTAATGTTTTTGAGTCTTTTTTTTAAAACTTTTATAGTTTTGAGTCTTTCCATTATTTTGAGTGTATTTATTGTTTTTTAGTTTATTTATTTTGCCTCTTTTTTATTTTTTTAAGCATTTTATTATTATGAATCTTTTACACTTTTGAGTCTTTTCTTGTTTTTGAGTCTTTTTATAATTTTGAGTCATTTATTATTGCAAGTCTGTTTATTGTTTTAAGTCTTTCTATTATTTTGAATCTTCTATAATTTTGAGTCTGTTATTTTTTTAGTATTCTATTTTTAAAAAATCTTTTATATTTTTGAGACTTTTATTTTTAGAATATTTTAATTCTGAGTTTGTTTATTGTTTTTACATCCTTTTTATCAAAGGATGCATTCCAAAGCTTGCCACCACATTGTGTGACTTCTGCTCACTTCATTCACTACTATTCATTGAAAAATATTTGGAGACCATGAAAGTTCTAAACAGAGGAGCTAACTGCAGTCCCCTCCACATTTTCTCATCTGGGCTTGGGACCGGCAAAGGCAGTGTTAAACTACAAAACTACTAAACACAAAAAAATTAGCAAACACCACAACCAATTATTCAGCTAAGCAACAAGCCACACAATCAACCAAGGGCAGTATTGGCACGGCACACGATTGGCAATAAATATTCACGCAACATTTTCACAAGATCATAACAGACATAGTTCAAAATCACATGGAAACACCGCTGAAATCATGCTTGCTTCACTAGCAGAATCACAGCTCACAACTCACAAGAACACAACCAGAGGTTCAAATTACATAGAAACAAAGAGCATCACACGTAATGGGGATTAAAAATTAAACACACACAAGAAGTACTAAAGACCCAATGAGGGGCCGCAGCATCGAAGACAAAGTAGTCAGACGGCGTCTAATCCATATGGAACACACAACATGGACGACCTACTGAAATGAAAATAAAGGTGAATCGAAGAAACTGAACACACAACATGGACAGCCTGCTGCATCTAGGAAGTGAAGAGGCTCCATTCCTGAATACAAGTAAAACTGCATATTGTAAACTACCTGATTGTTCAAAAGTAACTAGCTAGTCCTGTTAAAGTAACTAGATAATTGTGGTCGCGGGGCGCATACTCATACAATGAGCTCCTGCAGCCGCATGTCTGGTACAATCTAATCACATCACTCATCTCAAATATACCATTGGCTTCAGTGATGTTATAGTACAAAATGACACTGAAATAGATATACATTGGTACTAGGGTACAGATAACTTCCACAAGAGTTCCAACACACAAAAATCAGTAGTAAAATCACCATTGGGATGAATAAAATGTACTGCTGCAAACAAAGACATTTATCTCTGAACTATATATGCTAACCATATCTTACAATAGATAATCAATTCAGAAACACAACAAATGCTAGTTAACATCCAAAAGAGGAAAATAGAGGGGGAAACGGGCCACATCTTTAAAAAGGTGCACAAAACCATTTATCATGCATAGAAACTAAACACTACATCAGCTAGATTTCAAGTCTTGCATGCACAAAACTAATTAACAATCTAACCATCTACGTAAACTAGAATGCCATCAGCCACAAAATCCAGAAGGTAAATGCAACTCCCTCCACATTTTCACATCCGGGCTTGGGACCGGCAAAGGCAGTGTTAAACCACACCAATCATCATTCAAGCATACAGGCCACACCATCAAGCAAATGCAACATTCATACACATAGAGTCAAGCACACACAGAGTCACACAAACAAAGAGTCAAGCACACACACAGTCAAGCCACACACAGTCACACACGGTCAAGCCACACACACACACACACACAGAGTCAAGCCACACACACAGAGTCAAGCCACAGAGTCACACACACATAAAGGAGCGCTTGCACACAAGAAACAGACGTGTAGAGTCAAGCACACACATAGAGAGTCAAGCACACACAGAGTCACACAAACAAAGAGTCAAGCACACACACAGTCAAGCTACAACACACAGTCACACACAGTCAAGCCACACACACACACACACAGAGTCAAGCCACACACACACACAGTCAAGCCACAGAGTCACACACACATAAAGGAGCGCTTGCACACAAGAAACATACGTAGATAGGGGCACAGATAGAAAGCTAATACATGCAAAGACCGAATTAAACTCAAAAAGCTATAAAGAATTCCATAACTTGAATGAGTAAACCGATCTCTCGAGTGGTGAGGGTGATTCTGATCTTCATTCCTGAAAATAGGAAGCTAGTTTTAGAGGCTGATTAAGTGTTTATCTTCATCCCACAAGTTTGTAGGCACATAGACGCATGCTTATTTATTTAGAATTTGGTTTGTAATTCAAATATCATGAGCGTACACATATGGACATAAAAGAAATGTTAAATGTGTTCTTGTTCTACTTACTAGAGAAAGGAAGGCATGTAACATGAGCAACATTCTTATAGAAATTTTGGCTAAGGTAAGAGCAACCTTCAACACTGATTCATTTGTAGTGCTAGAAGATTCCAGCCTGCAGGGCAGAGAAACAATGTCAGTACAAATCACCAGGCAAACCAACCTTCTTACTTGTTGGGTCCAAATCAAGGAATTCTAGCTACCAAATAATTCAAGGTGGATGCAAGATGAGACACCTCCAAACATCAGCCTCACTGGTGCACACCAACTTATAAGCTCAGGTATTGCGTTTATATTATACAGAATAAACAAACCAGCCTACCACCAGTCAAGTTCGAAACAATGTACTGATTAACCGAGCTTATGATGACTTGCCAACAATTCGAGCTTATGAAACCAGTCTAGTGTTTATTCCATTTGTAAGTAGAAGATGATGCAAGCAAAAACCCTAAAAGCAAAATTAATTCACTGGCCTGGTGTATGTAAAGCATCCACTTTTCACATATTGGGAATATGCACTAACGCCAACTGCCATTATTCCCTTTATGTTCAGAACAAAGATGTTGATATTTATAGGTAGTTCCTATTTTTCATATTATACATACTAGGCCATGTATTCTAAAATTGAAAAGAACCACCAAAGAATGGTTAATGTAGCCAACCGATGAAAGCCAGGTTAACTCACCGGGTGACGTGGATCAGCAAGCATGGGAAAGAGGCCTCTAACTATGAGTGATTGTCTTGCCTGCAGGAAGACAATGCAACAAATATGAGTTATAACAGTGGCACACTGCCAAACACCAGAGACAAGTCTCGGTCCAACATAAGCAGTGCTGTTTCTTATCGAGCAAAATTCTATAGTACTCATTCCGTCCCAAATTACTTGTCCCAAATTACTTGTCTTAAATTTGTCTAGATAGTGATGTATTAGACACGTGTTAATACATGTTAATTAGTGAATCTTGTTGAACACCACACTGTTTCTCATCAGGGTAAATTCTGTAATACATTAGCGAGTCCAGTTGAACAACATACTCCCAATCTTTTGGTTTGTTAGGCACATGCGTATTTTCAGATCAACGATTTGGCCAATGAAATATGAGGTATGCTACAAAAGGTACACCATGACAAACCTATATCAAATACTAATTTCAATGGTATACTTCAGCATTTAATACATATTTCGTTGGTCAAACTGATGATCTAGAAATATAGGCGTCCCTTATAAACTGAAATGGAGGTAGCAGTAGGAATTATGCACCAAGTAAAAATAAAGGAGAAATACATATCATCAATCTTTTGCTGAGAAAAAAGAAGGATGTTGTATCAAGGCAAAACCATGAAGGTTAAATGCTAAATGAATTTTTAGCATTACATGGCAAATAATTATATATTGTTCCCCTGTATTGAGTTGCACAATTGTGCAAGGTTCAGTGTTAGATTTGTCATTAACAAAAACTATAGCCTGAACTTATCTTTCAAAGTTTGAAGATCAGCATGCTAGTTCTGAATCATTATTACCTAGATATAGCACACACAGAAGGAGGTACTAAAAAGGTTACAAGGAAACAGGTTGTTCACATACTTCAAATGCGCTTGTGAAGCTCCACTTCAATTGATTTGTTTTTAGACGAGGAACGGCATGGTGGACCTGTACTTGACAATTAGCCTGCAGATACTCGATATGGCATAATATATGAATCAATTTCCATTAAACTACAAGATGAGGTGAAGCGCCTATAAGAAGAAATACTCTTTTTCTCCTGTCCAAATGAGGTGAAGCAAATGATGACCGAAGCCTTAACTTTGATAGCAGCCCGCACCTAGCAAATATGCAGTGAACTATTTCAGACTTATAAACCCAAGTGTCATAGACTGATATTTAATCAACGGAAGACAGAAATTGTTCCCCTGTAAACACTAACAAAAGGTTGGAAAATCCAAGGTTCCAAAATACGCACTGCAGAGGAAGCAATAGACTCCAAGTGGGTCATGGGTTCTCCCACGTATTTCATGGTTCGCTTGAAGTACAAATCCTGGTTGAAGACCTCAGCCTGTGAAACAATTCATGAAAATATATCACCAAATATGAAGAGAGAAAAGGCAGGAAGGAGCGAATTTCCATTAGATTCCATTAGAGCACCAAAGATATACTTGTTGAGAACACATTTAGGGGCTGTTTGGAAGAATAGTATTTATTTGTAACATTTTAGTATTAAAGTCTGATATAAACTACAAAAGGGAACCTATCAACAAATGCCCTCCCAAACGCCCGTGTTTATCAAGAGAACGTAGACCTCCAAAAGAAAGTTCACCTCAGCACAAATTCTGCCTACTGTTGACATAGTCTCAACTGGATACAACCCACGGAGAGTCTCAGCACTAAGGAGAATGGCATCACTACCTGAACAAAACAATTGTGATTCATGTTACAACTTGTGTAATTATAGTTTGTTTGGGTGCAGTAATGAGCAGTTGTACAGGATCACCAAAGTATAAGATATCTGCAAGAGGCAAAAACTAACCGTCCAACACTGCATGTGCCACATCAGTTGCCTCCACACGAGAAGGCCTTAGGTTGTCCGTCATACTGTCCACAACACGAGTAACAACAACAGGCTTTCCAGCCTTGTTGCACTTGTGCAGAGCAGACTTCTGAAATAAGAACACCGAAAGAACGAATAAAGCAGTACTCAATAGAGACCCTTGATTTTTGTTTTAAAAAGAGCAAATCTAACTAAAGCACATAAAATCACCACCAAGCTTCATGCAAATGGGGAAAATACATGTTAATCCAGCAAAATGCCTTCACAACTGCCAAGGGCACTCACAATGCTTGGCTCTTAGCACGTTATCATAGTCAAAATGCTGATGTGGCACTGTAATAATTAAGAAAGAATGAGAGTGGAGCTATATGTTCATATAGATATGGCTCTTAGCTCGTTTTCCTGCACTCCCTGTTTTCCTATTCTTTAATTTTCTCCACAACTAGGCCACTGAGATGTAAAAAGGATCCATAAACTAATTAAATGCAATATCATTTAGATACGACCCCTAAGAATTGGGGTGATTCTCTCTAATTTTTTCACCGCCTAGGACGACACGTTAAGAGATAATGCATTGGGAAGGTTGAGATAACCAACCTTTTTAGGTGGAAGATCAATTCCAAGGTTTCCTCTTTACAGAATTATACCTCTGCTTCTTCCAGGATCTCATCAAAATGGTTCAAGCCCTGCAAGGAATAAGTAGACAATAGGCGGTAAACAAATCAAAGTTGCTCAGGAATGTTGAAAGAATATCTTGAAATTACCTCTACATTCTCAATTTTGGCAAAAATCAGAGTTTGGCTTAGATCACCTAACTTTGAGAGGAACTCCCGTGCCTATTGCTGGAAAAATACTATCAACATTAGGAACATTTTTCCAAAGTATGAAATGCAAACAAACATGTGATACTATTTCAACAAAATATCAATATAAAAAATTCATTCTGTTGGGAAAGATGGAACTGTGAAGTAGTACACCTAAATATCGACATAATGTGTTACTTACTTGCCGCACATCTTCTTCATGCCTTGTATAAGAAAGAGAGAGGAAGTCAACCTTGTTTTCCCCATTTTTTCATAACCTGAAAGTGATGCACGCTCATAAAGTCATATGATGGGTTACAGCAAGGAGCTCCAGTTTCACGAAAATAATAATTTAACATGTAAATCTAGTCGCCAAGTTAATACAAGGAGCAAGAGAGATTCTTGGGAGGAGTTCCTTACATCTTTATCCTCATCAGACAGGGTGGGCATGTCGATATGGATCTAGGAGCAGTGCAATGTGAAGGCATAATAATCACAAAAAAGTTCAGAAAAAAGAATAGCGCTAGGTCTGTTACCTATGATCAGGTACTAAGAATACCAAAGTTAGATACCAAGCAACAAACAGCAATGAATCATAATAACCATAAACAAACAGCAATCAATCGTGACATATAAACATGTACCATCTCAATGCAACAAACAACAATCAATCGGCCTACATGGTTTTTACCTTCTCAAGGCAATCAATCAAACAACAAACAACAATCCATCTCAAAGCAATCAATCAAACAACAATCCATCTCAAGGCAATCAATCAAACAACAAACAACAATCCATCTCAAAGCAATCAATCAAACAACAATCCATCTCAAAGCAATCAATCAAACAACAATCCATCTCAAGGCAATCAATCAAACAACAAACAACAATCCATCTCAAAGCAATCAATCAAACAACAATCCATCTCAAGGCAATCAATCAAACAACAGTCCATCTCAAGGCAATCAATCAAACAGCAAACAACAATCAATCAATCATGCCATATGGGAAGATAAGCAAAGCATGATAGCAAGAACACCATCAGAACAACCGTAACAGACAAGAACAAGATTTGTTGCATCTAGGATGGGAGCACACACGCCTGCCGGTAGAACAAGAATCAACAGAGGGCAACCAGGGTATCACAAGGGCGCATGAGTTTGAGACCTGAAAATAACTACTGAACAACGCAGGTGATGGAACAGAGGAACGGATTTGACAATGCTCCAATTTCGAAACCAGAACCGATCGTTCCTGCAACCGTCGCCCCGACGCGAACACGAAACGCAGGATCGTCAGATAACAGAAGCGCACGCACAAGTTTCTCAAACAAGAAACATAGGAACCATCCCTTGACCGCGAACACGAAACGCAGGGACTTGTTAGCTCGCAAACAAGACGGTGACCCAAACCGACGGACCGCTCGCTTCCTCCCAGAGTCGCAGGGATGGAGAGCCCCGACGAGACGGCCCCAAGAACACGCGGGGCAACGGCAAGGATGAGCAAGAATCAAAGCACACGCGACTCTGAACTGACGATGACGGCGAGGGAGAGGAAATCAAACCAGACGCGCATTTCTATCTAAACGGTCGAATCGAGGATGAGCGAAATCAATTGAATCAGTCAAACGCGCTTCAGAACAGAGGAACCAAGGACGAGCAGAATCGAACAAATCAGAAGTGATTCTTCTATTCTACTCTAAACGACGGACGAATCGAGCGAGGATGAGCAACGCAGAACCAAGTGCGAGAGGAGGAGAGGTAGGAACCGAGGACGAACTGCCTCACCGGACGCGAGACGAGGAGAGGCAAGAACCGAGGACGAGTCGCCTCACCAGACGCGAGGGGAGGGGGGGCACGAGGCGAGGCAGAGGG
>NW_024115700.1:0-6779 GCF_003073215.2 Triticum urartu
CGGCGGGGGGGGCGGCCGCGCCCGGGGGCGGTCGCCTGCGTGTCGCGGAAGATGGCCATGTACGGCCTCCGCAAGTTCCTCTTCGTTGACCCGGAGCTTGGCATGCGGATCCGCTTCCAGAAGGAGTACGTCGTCAGGATCCAGGTGCTGTCTCGCAGAGCTCAATTTTGGCGTGTGCTTCCATGACTTGCGGACGAATGCCTAGTAGTAACTTTTCCATATGGCCCGTTGATTGGGGGAATTTTTGTGAGAGCTTTGGTATCCTGATTTAGCTGTGAAATGAGGCAAGGAACTTGTCTGGATTCATCTTCAAAGCGAGCAGCCGGATGAATTTCTTGTTATACTGACTAGTAGATGATCAAGTGCAACCGTGCTCCGCGCCATTTTGTCGAAACATAGTGCAACTGAATGATAAATTAAGTGAAATCAGGGAGCATATGATTGCTTTGCGTTGTGCATGGATTTAGGAAGAAACAATACATTGGGAGTCTTGAGACTGTGGATGTAAGATGGTGCTTAGATTCAGGAGGTTTCCTTGTTGCAGCCCATCTGCTAACCTACTGAAAATCTGAAACCTCCTGTCTGGATCCTTTTTTTAATATATATTTCTGCCGCCCTGGATTCATGGGCCTGTCCTTACTTGAGGGCGGGTCGAGGTGATCGATTCTCGGTTATATATGTTGTATATGCATGTCAGCATGTGCCTGCTTGTGTCCGCATGTGAGCGGGGCCATGGGTGTGTTGCAGTCTTGCACTAGCAGGTTTGTGTTTGTGCCACATGTCTGTTTGATTAGTCTCTACTAGTCATAGGTTTAGTTATTTCTAGTGGAAATTTGAATTATGAAATTCCGTGACTAGGACTGCAAACATTATTCATTCATCACTCATAATGTGTATGAGTTTTGTCATTCGATTTTTGTGTTGACAAGTGCTGCGACCCCAATGACAGGACTTCTTCCGAACACTTATGTGGTGGATATTGCCATGCCTTGCTGTGAAGGTCACTCGAGAGATGTTCCGCTTTTCCCACATGTTCCATCAGTCAATTTGGAGGTCATGCATTGTGCTATTTGCTTCCATCATGTCATGGATGTATTTGACCACAATTGTGTTGTCTTCCTGCATGCTTTTCAACTTGGTTTGCAATCTACAAGTTATACACTTTGATGATTACGGAAAAGTTCTAGAGCAAGACGCGGATCCTCTAGTCTATTTGAAAGAGCACCTGCAGCTCCGCCATAATCTCTCCAAAATCAGTCACAGGTTCCGCATGTTCCTTTTGCTGCTCTTCTTTTCTGTTACAGCAAGCCAGTTCGCCATTCTTTACAAGACAACAGCATACAACGGGCCAATCAATTTCACCAATGGTGGTGATATAGCTGTGAGTACCATATGTTCGTTTATTCCAAAAACATCATAAACTTCCCCTTCTGTATGTGGTGTAAATAATATCAGATCATAAATTTTCTGCTGCAGGTATCTTCAGTTGTTCAAGTTGTAGGCCTTGTCCTTTGTTTACATGGAGCTGCTAAAATTTCTCACAGAGCTCAAAACATTGCCGCAATAGCTAGTCGATGGCATGCTTTAGCGACATGCTCGAGTGATTCTACATACGTGAGCACCCCAAATGATTCTGGGAACCTTGTGCCCTTTCCAGCGCATATGTTTCTGAGAGATTACTCGGAAAGTGACTTGGAGTCTATGGAAAGTGGCTCAATGCAAGGCAATTCTCATAACACAGCTCAATTGGCATCTTATATGTCTTCATACCACAAGAGAGAATCGCTTGGTTAGTAAGCTAATGCTTCCTTTAAATTTTGCATTGATAAACCTCGCTTTAAAGCTTCCTTCAAGTTGTGTCGCTAAATCTTTTTTTTATGCTAGCAGTACATGCATAATGTTTTATTTTCCTTCATACAGTGCTCATGCATTTTATTCTACACTTGTGCACTGCAGTGCTCTATCTGCTAACCAACCCTGGGGGCATCACACTATACGGTTGGATTGTCGACCGGACATTCCTCAACACGATCCTGATGCTCGAGCTAACCCTTGTGCTGTTTGTGCTCAGCAAGACCGTTGTGATCCCAGCGAAAACGTTAGTCAACAGTTACATGAGTTTCCCATGAATGGAGTTTGGCGCAAGCTTTAACATTCCGATTTTGGTTTGAAGAGTGTGACACCCAGACACATAGTAGGGTTTGTACACCACACTGGCGAAGATCGGTGCCACCATCGGCAAAGTTGATCCTTCTTGAAGACTAAAATGAACCCGGATCTGAGAACAGCAAGGTTGGTGTTTCTTGATGATTCCCTGCTTGGAGCTTGATCTTTGGGGGCAATGTCTCTTGAACACAAGATTCCGGCTAACGCGAAGCATGCAATTGTTAGACATGGGTTCCCTTTGATCATTGGACTGTATGTAGGATGTTGGGCTCGGTTGTGTTGTGTACAGTTTTTGGACCCGAAGCCAGCATCCCTCTCCCTCCCCATGTGAAGTGATATGGCTGTGCATATGTACATCTGCTCTTGTATTACCACTTGATATCTATGACAAATTCTTTTTTTAACAGTTTTGTCAATGCTACTGGATTGTGTTGCTGCATATTTTTCTTGGCGTAAAGTGGAAAACAATCGAACAAATAATCTACTGTATATGTTATTGAAGCAAACTTTAGGGAGAACGGTCGCTCTGAAAGCACATGAATTCCCACGTTAGTGACAAGAAAAGGGGATTGAAGAAACATTTATGCCTATAGATATACTTCCTTTTGGCACCATCGATCAGAGATTCCAAAGGCGCACAATGTTTCAGCAGAGCACGCAGAACGACAGTCATCATGGAAATTAAACTAGATAACCAGCGAGCATTAGAACATTTCTCAAAAGGTACCTAACATAGCATCTTACTACAGGCAGAAGATCAGAGAGGTCATTAAAAATCACAAGTTGGCATGCAGCATCTGGAGTTCGAAATCAGCAAGAGATCACAACCCTAAGATCTAACACCCCATGTTTTGGATTTCAGGCTCTTGTGCTTCAGAACTGGCCATCCGTTCTACCCCAGCTCTTAGCTAATGTTGGATCCATCTGAATAGCCACCATTCACAACATCCAAAGGTTATCCAGGACAGATTAACCTAAAGAAGAAGTCAACAAAACTGTCATGAGTGTTAGGTTGACACTTGAATTAGATAGATCATTTAATACTTGCTGAAGTAGAACAGAGAAATTGAATATTAACATGAATAGCAACCCGCTTTGCTGGCAACTTCTAAACAGAATTTCCTGCCAGCAAAAGGCTAGAGGCTGGAGAGATCCTTCGTCTTTTTCCTAGTAGACATTCCGTGCAACGAACCATTATTATCAGTAGCCATCTTCCCCCTTTTCCTCTTTTGCTTCCTGCTGGAGAGGGTGCAGTTCCTCTTCAATTCCAAAACCCCGATTGGCTTGTCAAGGACATCTTCACTTGATTTCCCTTTGCATAACATACCAATCACAGCCCTAGATGGTGTAGGGAGATCACATTCATCTTTTTCATCCAGTGAAGTCAAGGATGCACTCCCGGGGTTTTTCAGCCAATCCATGATAGGGTTTTCTTGATCATATAGTGCAACATCCATCATCAATCTGCAAAGATCGAGCTCTTTTTTCCCCTTGCCATCCTTTTCTTCCTTATCTGTTTTAGATTGTTCGAACCGCAGGTTAAGATTGTATCGGACATAGACCAACTTGTGAAGCTTTTCAGAGGTAAGCTGATTTGTCGCTTGTGCATGCATCAATGCATATGTGCTCCAGTTTCGCTCGCACCTACTAGAGGACATACATCGGGACACAATTCGGATCGCATAGCCCTGAAGGAGTTTTACTTCTCCTCCAAAATACGACCACCAAGAAGCTGGGTCCAATGTGCTAGCACAACGTCGAGCAATATCTTTGTCAAACCTCCCGCTAGAAGAACGAAAAGTTTCGAACTGGTCCAGTGCCGCCACTGCATTTGCAGGTGACTCTGCAACCTTCTCAATTGCCATCGTGAATGCTTGCATGTAATCTGGATTGCTTGCAAGATCATGCTTGTAGTGGGCTTCAGGATCAAGCACACCAGCTGTAGAAGAAAGAGAGTTAGATAAATTCACAATGGATGAAGGCCATTAAAAATAAGACACACAGTAACTTAGTCCTTACCTGCAATCATAAGAGTGCCATCATATAGATCTGCAACCCTCCTGTCAACCACATCCATGAAATCGTTCAAATCTTCTGAACCCTCCGGGAAAAGAGATTGTAATTCATCCCTAGCGGCAATCATTCTAGGCATAAATCCAGAAATTGACCTAGTCTTAGGTGAGTCTGCGTGCTGAAGTATGGCATAAAGTGGTCGGATTCTATCTAGTACCCATTTGACATCTTCCCACCAGGAGCAGCTTATCAAGCAGTCATACGTGTAATCATAATCTGCCTCCCTACTCCAAGGGCCATCTTCCCACTCATTCGAGATCATCCACTACCTGAGCTTGTCTTTGTTATCCCAGTAACTTTGTAGACACATAAAGTCAGTTCCGAACCTTGCGGCATTGGGTGGGATCAACTCTCCACCAATCTTGGTTTTCATTTGAGCGTGCAGAGGTTCAGAATAACTATAGAAAAACCTACATATCCGCTTGGCACTGGAGAGCACCGCATCAACCTTGGGGATATTTCCAATTTCCATCAGCATGAGATTAACAGTATGAGCTGCACATGGCTGCCAAACAATGTGCGGATACTCCTTGATGAGTTGCCCGCACGCTTCCTTGAAGTTTGATCCATTCTGTGTCACAATTTGAACTACGAAGCCTTGCCCAATCTCCTCCACAACCACCTTCCTAATCAATTCATAGAGATACGGAACACTCTGCATGCGTCCGGTGGCATCAACAGACTTGTGAAAGTACATGCACCTATCGCAGGAGATCATGAAGTTTACGATGGTTGTCCCAGTAGGTCCTATCCATGAGTCACACATCACAGTAACACCATACAGATCCCACCAACCTTTCCATTCGGTCACACGCTCCATCAATTCGTCATACTCGGACTGCAGGCATGGCCAATCAATTTCTGAACCTGTAGGAACGTCCTGAACCACCGGACCAAGTTGTTGCGTCAATCTCATGGCCTCTTGGAAATGCGGGCAGTCGGCTTTCTCCCCAGGAATGCGCCTGCCCAAGCTCCTTAGCTGAATCCTTTTGGAGAACCCCCTGGAGCCGAGGTGGGGCGGGTGCCCTGCGGCAGGAAAGGTCTGAATATATGCTTAAGTCAGTAGTCACTCTCTGCCTACGACTTGGTGCAGACTTGTTCTTTCCACCAGCAACAGTACGACCTGCAATCCGTGTAGGTAAAATTTTCTTAGACCGACATATTCCACCATAGCAACAATCTGTTAGGGGGAGGAGGGATATACCCCATCATATGAACATCCTATCGGAGACAGGAGGCATGTTGCATCACAGATTATGTTCTCGGAGAAACATTACACATTTCCACCACAGATCAAGAACCATACAAGTGGTACGTATCATAACCTAGTGCATTTCGTAGACTGAACCAAACAATGCGGCGATCTACAAGTAGGAGTAGGGAGGAAAGCAAAAGGTGTTGGCACTGCCGCAACCCTAACGCCGTTTGAACCCCGACCCACAACAGATGGATGAGCTCTACAGATCGTTCGGGGACGAGTTCGAGTAGAAGGCTATTAATTAACAGTACCTGAGCGCAAGGCCGCGATGCTGGTTCTGGGGAAGACGAAGAAGCCGCCGCCGGATTGTTGGGGGATGTTCTGTTTCTGAGCGTATTATTGGGCCGTTGGGGGATTTTGGGGGGAGAAGCAAGCAGCAATAATACGGCCCAAGTGAATTTCATGAGGTGGAAAGGCTGCATGAAGGTTTGGGAATTTCCTATTTGCCGCTCGTTGCGGCAAGTTGTCGGAGAAACGCACAGGCGAGCGGGCCAACCGACGCGACTGGGCCGGCCCAGAAGGTTCCCTGAACCGGTTTTTTGTTTTTTATTTTTCTTTGTGGTCAGGTTTTTCTTTTTCATTTTGCTGTTTTCATTTTTTTTTCTTTTTCCAGAAATGTTCAAGATTCAAAAAAGTTCAAATTTTGAAAAATGTTTCTGTTTTAAAGTTTTGTTCCTAAATTCAAAAAAGTTTCTTATTTACAAAATATTTCTGTTTTCAAATTTTGTTCTGAAATTTCAAAAATTGTTCGCGTATTTTCTAATTATTTTTTCAAAACAATGTTCACGAATTTTCGAAAATTTTCATTTTTTATATTTTATTTTTCAAGTTAATTTTTATTTTTGAACTTGTTCGAAAATTTCAAAAATTGTTCAGATTTAAAAATATGTTATCATTGTGAAATTTGTTTACAAATTCAATATGTTAGGGGGGGGGAGGGATATATCCCATCATATGAACATCCTAACGGAGACAGGAGGCATGTTGCATCAAAGATAATGTTCTTGGAGAAACATTCCACATTTCCACCACAGATCAAGAACCATACAAGTGGTACGTATCACAACCTAGTACATTTCCTAGACTGAACCAAGCAATGCGGCGATCTACAAGTAGGAAGGAAAGCAAAGGGTGTTCGCGCTGCAACCCTAACGCCGTTTGCCCCGACCCACAACATATGGATGAACTCTACAGATCGTTCGGAGACGAGTTCGAGTAGAAGGTTGTTAATTAGCAGTACCTACACGCAAGGCCGTAATGCCGGGGGGGGGGGGGCGGGAGC
>NW_024115701.1:0-26580 GCF_003073215.2 Triticum urartu
GGGCAAGTAACATACCGATGACAAAGGGAACAACGTATGTTGTTATGCGGTCAGACCGATAAAGATCTTCGTAGAATATGTGGGAGCCAATATGAGCATCTAGGTTCCGCTATTGGTTATTGACCGGAGATGTGTCCCGGTCATGTCTACATAGTTCTCGGACCCGTAGGGTCCGCACGCTTAACGTTACGATGACAGTTATATTATGAGTTTATATGTTTTGATGTACCGAAGGTTGTTCGGAGTCCCGGATGTGATCACGGACATGACGAGGAGTCTCGAAATGGTCAAGACATGAAGATTGATATATTGGAAGCCTATGTTTGGATATCGGAAGTGTTCCGGGTGAGATCGGGATTTTACCGGAGTACCGGGAGGTTACCGGAACCCCCCGGGGACTTAATGGGCCTTAGTGGGCCTTGGTGGAAGAGAGAGGAGGCCGCCAGGGAAAGGGCCGCGCCCCCTCCCCCTAGTCCGAATAGGACAAGGAGAAGGGGGCGGCGCCCCCCCCCTTCCTTCTTCTCCTCCACCTGTTTCCCCTCTTTCTCTCCTAGTCCAACAAGGAAAAGGGGGGAGTCCTACTCCCGGTAGGAGTAGGACTCCTCCTGGCGTGCCCTCTCCCTTGGCCGGCCGCACCACCCTTGCTCCTTTATATACGGGGGCAGGGGGCACCCCAGAGACACAACAATTGATCTGTTTGATCTTTTAGCCGTGTGCGGTGCCCCCCTCCACCATAGTCCACCTCGATAATATTGTAGCGGTGCTTAGGCGAAGCGCTGCATCGGTAGAACATCAACATCGTCACCATGCCACCGTGCTGATGAAACTCTCCCTCAACACTCAGCTGTATCAGAGTTCGAGGGACGTCATCAGGCTGAACGTGTGCTGAACTCGGAGGTGCTGTGCATTCGGTACTTGATCGGTCGGATCGTGAAGACGTACGACTACATCAATCGCGTTGTGCTAACGCTTCCGCTTTTGGCCTATGAGGGTACGTGGACAACACTCTCCCCTCTTGTTGCTATGCATCACCATGATCTTGCATGTGCGTAGGAATTTTTTGAAATTACTACGTTCCCCAACACTGGTAACCCCCGGTACTCCGGTAAAATCCCGATTTCACCCGGAACACTTCCGATATCCAAATATAGGTTTCCAATATATAAATCTTTATGTCTCGACCATTTTGAGACTCCTCATCATGTCCGTGATCACATCCGGGACTCCGAACTACCTTCGGTACGTCAAAACATATAAACTCATAAAACCGATCGTCATAGAACTTTAAGCGTGCGGACCCTACGGGTTCGAGAACTATGTAGACATGACCGAGACACGTCTCCGGTCAATAACCAATAGTGGAACATGGATTCTCATTTTGGTTCCTACATATTCTACAAAGATCTTTATCGGTCAAACCACACAATACTATACGTTGTTCTCTTTGTCATCGGTATGTTACTTGCCCGAGATTCGATCGTCGATATCCAATACCTAGTTCAATCTCGTTACCGGTAAGTCTCTTTACTCGTTCCGTAATACATCATCCCGTAACTAACTCATTAGTTATCATGATTGCAAGGCTTATAGTGATGTGTATTACCGAGAGGGCCCAGAGATACCTCTCCGATAATCGGAGTGACAAATCCTAATCTTGATCTATGCCAACTCAACAAGTACCATCGGAAACACCTATAGAGCACCTTTATGATCACCCAGTTATGGTGTGACGTTTGGTAGCACACAATGTGTTTCTCCGGTATTCGGGAGTTGCATAATCTCATAGTCATAAGAACATGTATAAGTCATGAAGAAAGCAATAGCAGTAAACAAACGATCAAGTGCTAAGCTAACGGAATGGGTCAAGTCAATCACATCATTCTCCTAATGATGTGATCCCATTGATCAAATAACAACTCATGTCTATGGTTAGGAAACTTAACCATCTTTGATCAATGAGCTATTCAAGTAGAGGCATACTAGTGACACTATGTTTGTCTATGTATTCACACATGTATTATGTTTCCGGTTAATACAATTCTAGCATGAATAATAAACATTTATCATGAAATAAGGAAATAAATAATAACTTTATTATTGCCTCTAGGGCATGTTTCCTTCACCCCCTCCCCCGTATATAAAGGAGAGGAGGAGGGCCGGCCTCAAGGGGCGCGCCCAAGGGGGGATTCCTACTCCTGGTAGGAGTAGGTTTCCCCCTTTCCTAGTCCATGTAGGAGAAGAAGGAATGAGAGGAGAGGGATAAGGAAAGAGGGGGGCGCCGCCCCCTCCCTAGTCCAATTCGGACCAGCCCATGGGGGGCGAACGGCCACTAGTGCAGAACCGGGCAATAGCACCGGTTCATAAGGCCCTTTAGTGCAGGTTTGGTAACCGGCGCTAAAATGTAGGCACTAAAGGCCCCCCCTTTAGTATCGGTTCAGCATGAACCGGTGCTAAAGGGCAACCACGTGGCACGAGCCAGCTTCGGGGGCAGGGAGCCCTTTAGTACCGGTTGGTGTCACCACCCGGTATTAAAATGTTGGGGGGTTTTTGGGTTTATGATTTCTTTTTCATTTAATTTTGTGTTTTCCATTTAATTATTTTTTGTTTGCTGGTATTTTACCATACTACATATTGTACACGTTATGCATATATATAAATAGAATTTCTAGTAGAACCGGTCATAATATATATATATATATCATCGAATGTCTCACAACCACCATTAATTAATTCACACATATATACACACATGTATATATATACAATTTCTCCTAATTGGTGCCTTCGGAGCCAGTGGCATTAGCCTAGCTAATTGGTGCCTTCGGAGCACGATAACAATTGGAAGTGGTTCATGGGGGCGGTAGCGGGTAATAGTATTCTCCTTTGGGATCTATGACCTGGTCGAGCAAAAATCCCGCTATTTCCTCTTGAATTGCTTCTATGCGGTCCTGTGCTAGGAGCTTGTCCCGCACCTCTTTGAACTGTTAAGAAGGAGATCAATATGCATGTGTATTAGTTGTGTGACTAGATATCGATAATGGTGTAAAAATTGTGAATAGTGTTCTGACAATCGATATCGTACCCACTCCTGTCTTTGAGATTTGCTCCTTTCGGACGCCATCATGCGAATGTTCTCGCAAACGTAGTATGCACATAGATCATTCCCCGGCGCCTGCTTCAGGGCCTTTACGAGAATGGAATTTGATCAGATAATAATTAATCAAGCATGATAATTAAAGAGATGGCAGCTAGCTAGTACTACTTTAATTACTTACCTTGGGTCGATACCATTTCAGATTTTGTTTCCATGGGCCTGGAGTGACCCTGATGAACTTTGCCCAAGCCCTGCCCACCGACAAAGAAAATGAATAAAGGGTTTATTAAATAGTTGTTATCAGGAAATGACGAACTAATTAAATAGGCCGAGATATAGTTAATAATGATTGAAATTACCTTTTGACTATCCCCTTCACGATGGTGTAGTCACTTGCTTTCTTAAGTAGTGAGTCTAGTACTTCAACTGTTCCTTCATCAACTTTAATGATGAACAAGATCCAGTGAAATCTGCATGCACACACGTTTGCATGTCTTAATTAAGCGGGCATATGTAAGCAAAAACATGTAGCTATAGCTAGTAGGGAAAAACAGAATTTGTAGTACAAGACAGTGTGACTCACTGGAAGTTGTAAGGAAGTAGTATATCTTCATTGTATTTGAGTTCCTTGAAGAACTTTAGCATGCTTTCCTCTACACTTTTTTCATGATATGGATCTATTTTCCATGTGTATTCATTAATGGTATTTGGGTCAACGAACCCAATGCCATAGCGTCCACCTTTTTTCATTTCATAAATCTTCATCCTGCATAATACCACAGAAAAGAATATAGTGAGGATAATTACAGGTAATGATTGATCAAAATGATCACTACAGCTAGCTTGAGACTTAAATTACAGAAAGAAATCACTTATAGACAATAGCAACTGACGATAGATTTGTCGAGTGCGTCTTTATTGTATAGCTGAAATAGTTCTGAATACTCAATGGTCACAACTTTCTCATGGTAGTAATGCTCCTTGTTGACATTCACCATGAGGGACTCTCGATTGGAAATCTTGGTAATGTCCATGTACCATTGATGCAATTCATACATTCTCGTTGGGAGCTTATTGACCTCCTCTGGCTCGACCAAAGGTTGGCCCCGGGCATATTTTCATTTTATTTCCTCCTCTCTAGTCGGAGACATGGGCTCAATATCGAGGAGTTGTCCAACAGTGATCCCGATCGATTCAGCCTGCGCAATATGCTCCTCGGTTATTACCACATCGCCCACCCCGGGAAAATTAACGGTTTGCCCACAATAATATTGGGCGCGCCTACTCTCATGTGTTGTCGGCACAACAAGCGGGGGGATTGATTGCGCCGCCTATTCTCCCAGCTGGGGAACGGTTTTACCGCTCCTTTTGCCAGCTGATTTGCTGGAGCTCGAGCTCGCCTCTTTCTGTAGACGTGCTCGATTTAACTTCTTGAGGTGGCGCTCATAGTCTGTGTCAACAGGCTTGGGAGCTGGTGGTCTAGCCATATGAATGAAGTGGTCAATCTTTTCCACAAGCACTTTCTCCCTTGGCGGCGGTGGCGGTTTCGGTGCAAAATGGGCTTTCACCTCGGCCTTCGATATGGCTACGTTTTCCTCCTCGGACTTGTCGTAAGGCCTCTGCGGAAGAGGCGCGAGGCTTGGACCATATTGAAATCGCTTGCCTCCGCCTGTACCTGCAGTACTACCTCGACTTGTATCGCTACTCACCATAGCTGAGGCGGCTCTCTTCCGTGATTGCTGAGGCGGCAAAGACGGCTGACGTGGCTGAGTTGGAGGAGGAGGAGCGGCCTGAAGCTGTGCCGGACTTGGAGGAGGAGTGGCCTGAAGTTGTGCCGGACTTGGAGGAGGAGTGGCCTGAAGCTGTGCCGGACTTGGAGGAGGAGTGGCCTGACGCGTTGGTGGACTTGGAGGAGTGGGAGTCTGCTGACTCGATGGCGGACTGCGACGAGGAGTCGGATGACGCGGTGTCGGTGGCCTTCGAAAGATGATGCAATCCTTTCTCCATAGGATGATACGATGGTTGGCCTCTCCTAGTGTGTGCTCATCGTCACCTCCAGGAATGTCAAGCTCTAGCCCCGAATATTGGTCCACCACCTCATCAACCAAGACACGAGCATAGCCCGCTGGAATCGGGTTGCAATGGAAGGTTGCCTCGGGGGGATTTGTAAAAGCAAGGGCATCCGCCACCTTCATGGATATGTTCTTCATTTAGAAGTGTAGCTCGCAGTTAGTGTTCTCCATGATGTCATCCACTGGGTAGCTATCCAGCAATGCGTCGCCTGGGGCGGAACCCACGCTGCTTCTCGGCATGGATGGAACGGTGCTATCCATTGGTGGATCATCCGCTAGCTGCTGAGACCCCCTTTGCTGGCTAAGTGAGTCGATCTGCTCCTGCTGCCGCTGGAATTTGATTGCCAAGTCTGCGTGCACTGATTCTAGGCCTTGAAGGCGTTCATAGTCTAGCTTCCTCTGCTCCTCCTCCATCTTCCTCTTCTTCTCCTCCGCAATCTTCTTTCTCGCACGGGTTCTGTGGTCAGCGTTCCAGTCCGAAAACCCCTCATACCACGGAATAGCGCCCATGCCTCGTGTTCTTCCCGGGTGTTCAGGATTTCCCAGGGCACGCGTAAGCTCGTCATTCTCTCTGTTGGGCTCGAACAACCCCGATCGAGCCTCTTCTATTGCAACAAGTAGCTTATCTTCGGCTCCGTCCAGACATGCCTTCTTCGAAACTTTGCCTGTCTTCGGGTCCAACTCCCCTCCATGCGCATAGAACCAAGTCCTGCACCTGGGGGGCCAGCTCAATGTTTATGGAGTGACACATGCATCCAGCATCTCTTTCTCAGACTTATCCCACTTAGGCATTCCCACCGCATAGCCACCTGGCCCCAGCTTATGGAACTTATCCTTTTTTGCTACATTGGCCTTGTTTATTCTGGACCGTTCCTTAGATAATTCCTAATCCTTGAATTTCACGAAATCGTCCCAATGAGCACTTTGCTTCTCTAGTGTTCCCTCGAATACTGGAGTCTTCCTTCCTCCCTTGACGTACTTGGCCCGTTCACGAATCTTGTGGTTCTTGAATGCAACTGCCATCTTCCTAAGAGCAGCGTCCTTGACTTTCTCCACATCTGCATTTGTGAAATGATCTGGTAGGATGAAATGTTCCATGAGCGTTTCCCAAAGCAAATGTTTTTGTCTGTCGTCGACAAAAGTAACTCCTGGACGTGGCTTTGCTGGCTCTCTCCATTCTTGAAGGGAGATCGGGAGTTGGTCCTTCACAAGAACTCCGCACTGACGAATGAACTTGTCCGCAATCTTCCTAGGCGCTAATGGTTCACCATTAGGTCTGATTGCCTCGATATTGTACTTTACGCCCTCCTTCAACTTTTTGTTCGGGCCTCGTTTCGTCCTGTTGCCTGAAGATTTGCTCGATCTGGATGGCTGAAAGAAGAAAGATCGATTCGTTAATATATCTTCAAGTCATTTAAAACATGTGATGATCACCAGATGCCTGCTTATATAAATATATATACCTCGCCGGTCTTTGTTGTTTCAAGATCAACATTTTCTTCGTCATGTTCATAGTTCATGACTTCATCAATTCGGTCGTCGCGATTGAATATCATATCACCCTCCCCGGTGTTGTTTAGATATTCGGAGCCGTCATAATCTTCTTCATTCTGATCATAATCTGGCTCGCGAGGATTGCGTATGATATTGAACAGGGCCTCTTCTCCCTCTCTGTCGGTATTGTCCGCCATAGGTTTTGTTTAACTAATCCAAAAGAAATATATTCAAATTACAATGCATGGATGCAATCAATTAATAAGGAAAAACTGAATCAATCATAGTACATAATAAGCATCATCGAATATAATCTCGAATACGTCGTCTCGAATAATAGATATAATCTCGAATACATCGTCTTGAATAATAGATATAATCTCGAATACATCGTCTCGAATAATACATAATCTCTAATACATCGTCGGATCATGCGGCGCGGGCGGTGGACACCCAAAGAGAAGGAACCCTCACAGGATCATAGCTGAAGTGAGATCCCTGAAGAAACTGCCAGGTATTGGAGAACCCGCCGCCCTCTAACGCAACCATGTAGCGATGGACGTGCTCGTCCTCTTCCCTGACACGGCGACGTACCACCTCCGGCGGGGCCGGCTCCCTTCGCACCGAAACTGGCCCACGCGAACGCCACCAAACGAGATCAGGGTCGACGACCGGGGCCGGGTTCCTCATCAAGCGGCGCGCCCCTCCAGGCAGCACCTCCCAGTGCCAGTCCGGCGGAGCCCAGTCCCGGACATGGGTCAGCTGGACGTCGTCGCGGACGGGTCGACGGCGAGGATGCGGGCCGGGCATCGTCGAGAACAAATACTAGCTATATGCCCGCAAAAAGTAACATTTTTTTAATGATTGGATTTTGATAACTAAAATTTCTAACATTTCTATATAACTAACATTCCTATAACATTTCTAACAATGCTATATAACTAACATTTCTATAACATTTCTAATATTTCTATAACTAAAAAACAGAAAAAAATTATAACATTTCTATATATATAACTAACATTTGTATAACATTTCTAATATTTCTATAACTAAAAAAAGAAAAATTTCTAACTTTTTTATAACTATTTCTATAACTAAAAAATAGAAAAATTTCTAACAATTCTAACTTTTTTATAACTATTTCTATAAATAAAAAACAGAAAAATTTCTAACAATTCTAACATTTCTATAACATTTCTAACAATGCTATATAACTAACTATTTCTATAACTAAAAAAAGAAAAAAATTCTAACATTTTTATAACTATTTCTATAACTAAAAAACTAAAAAAATGTGTGTGTGTGCGCGCTCACCGGCGAGGCGAGAGGCGATGGGGGGTGGCGACGGGGACGGCGACGGGCGCGGCGACGATGGGGATGGCGACGACGGGGACAGGGACAGGGCGGCGACGACGGGGACGGGCCAGGGCGGCGACGACGGGGACAGGGCGGCGATGACGGGGACGGGGACGACGCGGGACGGGCCGGGACGGCGCGGCGGTGACGATGGGGACGACGGGGACGGGGACGACGGGGCGGCGACGACGGGGACGGGGCGGCGACGGGGGCGGCGACGAGGGATATGGAGACGGGGGCGGCGGGCGGCGGGCGACGGGACAGAGGAGAAGAAGCAGATGAGAAACTGAAATTTTTGAAGTGTTTAGTTATATAGGATGGACCTTTAGTACCGGTTGGAGCCACCAACGGGTACTAAAGGCCTGTTTTGGCCAGGCCAAGCGGCGGGAACCGCACACCCTTTAGTACCGGGTGGTGGCTCCAACCGGTACTAAAGGGGGGGCCTTTAGTACCGGTTGGAGCCACCACCCAGTACTAAAGGGGGTGCACTGGCAAGGTGCTATGCGGCAAGTTTAGTCCCACCTCGCTAGCCGAGGGGCGTCCGCACTGGTTTATAACCCCCCGTGCGGTAGCTCTCTCGAGCTCCTCTCCAAAGCAGGCCTACTGGGCCTACATGTTCTGTGCTGCCCTGTGGGCCTACTGGGCCTTTGCGGGCCTGCATCCTGGCCCAACAACAGGTTGGGTTTCTAGTCGTATGCAAGCCGCTCTGGCCCAGTAGGCAGGCTTTTTTATTTTTTTTGATTTTTTTATTTTTGAGTTGTTTTTTTGTGTATTTAGAGTTTCTTTGTGAATATTTTTGCTTTAGGTACAAAAAATTACAAACTTTCTGTTAGTGCCCGTAGTTTTCAAATTTGAATAGTTTAAATTTTGAATTATTTGAAATTAGTGTGAATCACTAGTTGGTGAATAACTTAACTTTAAAAATCAGTAAAGGCATGAAAGAATTTGTTTGCACATAAAATTTCTTCGCGTTTCAAATGCCAAAACACATAACTACCCTAACTATTACAGAGATTCCCTCCTGGGTGTGAAACACAGAAGAAAGTGATGATAGTGAAGCCGATCACATCCGAGATCTTTGGGTGTGAAACTTTTTCTTCGCGTGTGTCCCTTTGCGCCGTAACCATGGAAAATCTTCATCATTTAACGGGATGCTCGGGTCAATATTCACTGTGAATGGAGCAATTTCATCAAACTTTTCATAATCTTGACATGTCTGTCTTGTCATCCACTCCCACGATGTTTCTCTTCCCAGAAAGAACTATGTGCCGCTTTGGCTCATCGTACGATGCATTTGCTTCCTTATCTTTTCTTTTTCTTGGCTTGGTAGACATGTCCTTCACATAGAAAACCTGTGCCACATCATTGTCTAGGACGAATGGTTCGTCTGCATACGCAAGATTGTTGAGATCCACTGTTGTCATTCCGTACTGCGGGTCTTCCGGTACCCTGCCTCGTGTCATATTGACCCATTTGCACCGAAACAAAGGGACCTTCAAACCACGTCGATAGTCAAGTTCCCATATGTCCTGTATATAACCATAATATGTTTCCTTTCCCGTCTTGGTTTTTGCATCAAAGCGGACGCCACTATTTTGGTTGGTGCTCTTCTTATCTTGGGCGACCGTGTAAAATGTATTACCATTTATCTCGTACCCTTTTGTAGGATCGAAAGTATGTCTAGAGGGGGGGTGATTAGACTACTTGACCAAATAAAAACTTAACCTTATCCCAATTTTAGTTCTTGGCAGATTTTAGCTATTGTAGGACAAGTCAAGCAATCATCACACAATTCAAGCAAGCATGCAAAGAGTATATTGGCAGCGGAAAGTAAAGCATGCAACTTGCAAGAATGTAAAGGGAAGGGTTTGGAGAATTCAAACGCAATTGGAGACACGGATGTTTTTCCCGTGGTTCGGATAGGTGGTGCTATCCTACATCCACGTTGATGGAGACTTCAACCCACGAAGGGTAACGGTTGCGCGAGCCCACGGAGGGCTCCACCCACGAAGGGTAATGGTTGCGCGAGTCCACGGAGGGCTCCACCCACGAAGGGTCCATGAAGAAGCAACCACCCACGAAGGGTCCACGAAGAAGCAACCTTGTCTATCCCACCATGGCCATCGACCACGAAGGACTTGCCTCACTAGCGGTAGATCTTCACGAAGTAGGCGATCTCCTTGCCCTTACAAACTCCTTGGTTCAACTCCACAATCTTTTCGGAGGCTCCCAAGTTACACCTAGCCAATCTAGGAGACACCACTCTCCAAGAAGTAACAAATGGTGTGTTGATGATGAACTCCTTGCTCTTGTGCTTCAAATGATAGTCTCCCCAACACTCAACTCTCTCTCATAGGATTTGGATCTGGTGGAAAGAAGGTTTGAGTGGAAAGCAACTTGGGGAAGGCTAGAGATCAAGATTCATATGGTAGGAATGGAATATCTTGGTCTCAACACATGAGTAGGTGGTTCTCTCTCAGAACATATGAGTTGGAATTGTGTATGTGTTCTGATGGCTCTCTTTGCGAATGAAGAGGAGGTGGAGGGGTATATATAGCCTCCACACAAAATCCAACCGTTACACACAGTTTTCCAATCTCGATGGGACCGAATCAACAACCTCGGTCGGACCGAAAAGGTAAACCTAGTGACCTTTAGAGATTTTCGGTGGGACTGACATGCAACTCGGTAGGACCGATATGGTTAGGGTTTGGGCATAACGTGATCTCGGTGAGACCGATTACACAAACTCGGTGAGACCGAGTTTGGTAATAAGCTAACCAGAGAGTTGGTCAGGCAAACTCGGTGGGACCAATTTGCTCTTTCAGTGAGACCGAAAAGTTACAAAAGGGAAACAGAGAGTTTACATTGCAATCTCGGTGGGACCGATTCGCTCTTTCGGTGAGACCGAAAAGTTACGAAAGGGAAACAGAGAGTTTGCAATCCCATCTCGGTGAGACCGAGATCCCTATCGGTAGAACCGAATTGCTAGGGTTTGGCAGTGGCTTATGACAAGTTAAACTCGGTGGCGCTGGATAGAAAGAATCGGTAGGACCGAGTTTGGCTTAGAGTTTAGGTCATATGTGGATATGGAAAAGTAGTTGAGGGTTTTGGAGCATATTACTAAGCACATGAAGCAAGAGGCTCATTAAGCAACACCTCATCCCTCCTTGATAGTATTGGCTTTTCCTAAAGACTCAATGTGATCTTGGATCACTAAAATATAAAATGAAGAGTCTTGAGCTTTTGAGCTTGAGCCAATCCTTTGTCCTTAGCATTTTGAGGGTTCCACTTTCACATCCATGCCATGCCAATCATTGAGCTTTCCTGAAATAGTCATCTTGGAATAGCATTAGCTCAATGAGCTACATGTTGTTATGAATTACCAAAACCACCTAGGGATAGTTGCACTTTCAATCTCCCCCTTTTTGGTAATTGATGACAACATATAGATCAAAGCTTTGACAAATGATAATAAGCATGAAATATATCGTCGCTTTGAGAAGTATGTGACAAGTAAGAGCTCCCCCTAAATTTGTGCATATTTAAAATTTGCTTTGGACTGCAAATGCACAAAGAGTTAGAGTCATGGGTTACTCTTCCATGTCACATACATCTTGGTGGAGCGCTTAAAATGATAAGAATGAAATACATGCACTCATCACCAAGAATAGTGAATGATCACATAAGATAGATAAGATGATAATATTAAGCAAACATTAAGTGTAGCTTATGATCAGACACATGATCATCAATGTCTCACGAGCAATGACATAGTATCTCACACAAAAGCAAACAAAGTTCGAAAAAACACCAAATAAAACAAGAGAGAATAAAAGCAACACTCTCTCTCGAAGCCTATGATCTATACATTTTCTCCCCCTTTGGCAACAAGTTACCAAAAAGTTCCTAGAAAATGCATAGTGCTAAGTCAACACTCAGGCTTGATCTTCAGGTGGTGGTGGAGTCCGGAGCACTCCAAGGACGAAGCCTTATGTAGACGTGGTCAGAGTCGAGGCTGAAGTGGACGCTGGAGCTGGTGGAACTGAGGCTGTAGCTGGTGCAGACGTGGTGGCTCTGGGGTCAGCAACTGGCACTGCAGATGACCTCAGACCTCGTGGCACTCTGGCAAAGGCATCAGTTGTAGTCTTGCCTCTCCTCTTCTGCATGTCATCCTGGAGCTGCTCCACTGCAGTCTGAATCTCTGTCACTTTGACATCCAAGTCATAGAACTTTTGTTCCATGACCCTCTCTAAGCTTGACTGGTTCTGAGTTAGGGTGGCTAGTCCTTGCTCAATCCGCAGGGTGGATGCAATCAAGTAACCAAGCTGCTCTTGTTTGGTTTTCAGGAAATATTCAGATGCCTCCTCTTGAGTAGGCATCTTGGCAGCTTTCTCCTTCCTCGCCTTCTCCTTCTTGGCTTGTGCTTGGGAAGATGATGGCTCATTCTCAGTCATGACCACTTGATTATCTTCAAAGTCTGGACGGATGGGCAGGTGTTCCTTGTCCAATAAGTATATGCCCGTGCCCATCTTAGAGTTGATGAGCTCCTGAATCTGTGGGGCATATCCACAGCTCCTCTTCTGGTCTGCTGCTATCCTCTTGATTGTTTCAATCATAAGGCTCATGACTTTGAATTTCTGTGGCACGTCAAAGATATGAAGCAAGTTGATCGCGTGGCCCCTGATCATCTTGTGATCTCCAGACTTGGGCAATAGGGCGTGCCTAAGAATCCAGTTGATGGTTGGCAGCCCTGACAGAAGATAGTGTACTGAGCCAAACTTGAACGTATCAAGTGCTTCATTTGGAATCTCCTTGTACATGTTTGACATTGAGTTGTGGTCCATCTTCTTCTTGGCATAAATGTCCAAGCCATCGTCATGCTCTTCTGGGGCATTAATCAGCTGATCCCATTCAGCAACTGTAGACTGGTACCTTGTACCCTCTGACATCCATACAATCCTGCCATCTGGATAGAAATGGGCTGTGGAGTAGAACTGCATGATGAGTTCCTCGTTCCAATTTGTGAGCTTCTGCCCAACAAAGTCCTCTACTCCACATGCCTTGAAGCTGTCCTGCACTCCAGGGTAGTACTCTTCGTTGTCCTTGATGTATTGCCAATCAACCCATCTCATATCACAGACAATAGGCTTCTTGTCTAGCAGCACTGTCCCATAAAAGTCTTGCTGCTCCTTGGTGTGAAACCTGTAGTCAACTGCAGTCCTTCTCCTTGAAGCATACGGGTCTGCTTCTCTCCACTTCCGGAGCCCTGAATCTCTCCTGAGTTTCATATCCTCGGCCACAGGATGAGCATCGTTGTGGTCTGGGATCTTGGGCTTGAGCTTTCTAAGAACATTCTCTTCTTCTTCTTCTGCAGCTTCAGGCACTGGGGCCTTGTTCTTCTCAGTAGTTGGGATGCTTCTTGTGTTCCTCTTTGGCTTTGGCTTTGGAGCTGGCTTGGCCTTGGAAGCAGCTGCCCCTGTTCTTATGGCATCAGCCATCAGCTTGGGTGCCTTAGGTGCTGGTGCAGCTACCTCTTCTTCTTCCTCCTCATCTTCCATGATGGAAGCCTTGCCAAGCACTCTGGCTATAGTTTTGTTCACCCTTTCTTTCCTCTTCTTGCCTTCAGCAGCAACTGGCTCAATGGGAGTGGGCTTCTCAGTTGAAGCTCTGGCCTTTGACATAGGCTGCCTGCCTACTGGCCTTTTCATCTTCATCCCTGGTTTTATGCCCTGTGCTGGCTCAACTCTCTTGGAAGTTGCTTCCTCTTCTGCCACATAATCCTCATCTTCTGAGTCTGAGGTTCTCTTCTTTCTCTGTCTTGTGGCAGCTTTAGGCAGATTGCTAGGGGTGCTCCTACTGCCACCATCTGAGGAACTTGAGGTACTAGTGCCCTCACTCATCTGCACTTGCTGCTCTGACAAGTTCTGGCTATCACTTTGGTCTGACATGATGCAAACTCTGACTGCTGACCCTGTGAATAGGTTATAGATGAGATAGAGTGGATAAGCATCACAAAATGCAAAGATTTTTGCAAAATAATAATTCAAAAACTTAGTTTTAGTTTCCCACTAAAAGCATCTCGGATCTACCGATTTCTAAACTCGGTGATACCGAAGCAGTTTTGGCACCTAAACTAGTGAACTCGGTCAGACCGAGTCATAGTTCGGTGGCACCGAGACTGCTAGGGTTTTACAGAGTTCCAAAATCGGTCACACCGATAAGTAATTCTCGGTCAGACCGAGTCTCACTTGTGCAATGGCATAAGCCAAATCGGTGGGACCGAGTTTTTCAACTCGGTGGGTCCGAGATGGTTTCGGCGGAAACCTAACCCTAAAATTTTCGAATTAAACCTAATCTACGAGTTCATTGACTGGATAGAAGTTTAACAAACGTGGCAAGAATCATGATGATCACAATGTGCTAAGAATCGGATTGGGGAATAGCATAAAGATCGAGTCCATACCCTAGTTCGGCGGAGACTCACTACGGCGGCAACGGCAGGGTTGAATTTCCGTTGACAGCGACGGAGACCAGCGACTGGAGGCGGCTGGCAGTGAGGAGACGATCCGGAGACCAAGTTGGCAGAGCAGGCTATCACGCGGGCGAAGGGGTTCGGAGAAATTTCCAAATTTTTGCCCGTGACTATATATAGCCCGACCCTGTCGGTGTGACCGAGTGGAACAACTCGGTGGCACCGAGATGCAAAACTGTATACAGTTGTTGCAACTCGGTGTGACCGAATGGTTCAAATCAGTTGCACCGAGATCGAAAACCTAGATCAACTTAATGATCTCGGTAGGACCGAAAGTAGGGTATCGGTCAGACCGAGAATCATAAAGAGGTTTTGGAAGTTTAAGTCTATGATGAATCGGGGACTCTGAGCGCTCCTCATACGGAGTGGTTCGAATCTGACTTGATCAAATTTTGTGATGTAGCATGAAGAGAGTTTGAGACGAGAAAAGCATAGATAGCTAGAGGAGGTTCTTAGGCATTCTTGTCCATCCACTTGGCAAAAGGAAATAAAACCAAACAATCAAAACAACAAGTGGATGTCCTCGAATGAGTAAAATATGCAACCAGCATGCTCACACAATAAGATGGCAAATGAAATATGTGACAAGGCATGCACAACCAATTCTAGCATCTATCAAGCAATTTGCGATGACAAGGTCATCTATATATGAGTATATTGACTTAGGAGTCAAGTGAGAACACTTGATCATAGGTCATACTCATCGTTTAAGCTCAAGTGGGGTTACCACTTTTACATAAAGCATTGTTGTGTTCACATCTTTAGAGTTTCTTTAGCTCAAGTCTTAGAGTAAAGCTCCCCCTAGATGTGATATCCCCCCTTAGAGGGATGAACTAACCTCGGGTTTTGTCGATGATGACTTCATGTAGATGTTGAAGATGTGGATGCTCAATGTTGATGTAGATCATTGGAGCTATCCATTTGAGTGAATTGCACTTTCAATACCTACATGGGTTAGTCCCACAAGGAACAAACAAGGATATCCATAGACATAGAGTGATGCACACACAAGATGATGTCCATGAAAACTTTTAGGTTACCTTGTCCCTTGTCTTACCAACAAGAGGGTTTGTGACTCCTTGAACTAGTGCAAGATGTGGAAGTTGATTGCACTTTTTCTTGCCAAAATGATAAGAGTGAAGTATGTTGGCGGAGTCACCCTCAAGAACTCTCTAGTTCTTCTTCTTTTGGATCCACACCATCTTGATGGGAATCCTTGGAGTTGTAGTCGTACTTGATGAAGTGGAACTTGAAGTAGTCTTGGGAATCCACTTGACTAAGGTCTTAGGAGCTTCTTCAAATGCATCAATTTCCTCTTGAAGCTTGTCCTTGCCTTTTTGCTTGTAGTCTTGTGGTGGAAGATCATCTTGAGCTTGTGTCCCCTTGAAAGAAGTATCATACTTCTCTTGTTGAGGAACAAACTTTGTCTTGGGGTATTGATCTTCTTCCCACTCAACTCCATTAGCATTGAACTTTCGTTCAAAACCAACACCTTGATTCTTCCGGTGCATTCCTTGCTTGCGCACAATTTCCTCGAATTGGTTACTCCCGGCAAGGCTTTTGTACACTCCTTTCTCTATAATTCCCTTCAATAAGCTATTTTCTTGCTCAAGTGTAACTTGGCTAAGAGAATCATTAGTGGAATCAAGAGAACTACTAGAAGCAACAATATTGGATTTAGCATGATCATTGTTACTGCTAGAGGAAGAATCTTTCTTGTTCTTGTTACTAGACTTGACTTGAGGCATGTAAGTGGATAAGAGTAAACGCTTGGCAATGTAAGAAGAACTTTTCTTGCGGAGATCATCATTGATTGCTTTTAAGAACTCATGCTCTTTCTCAAGATTGAGCTTTTCAAAGCGTAATTTCTCATGAGCTCTTAAAAGTTCTCGATGATCTTCGAAGATAGTTTCATGAGCTAACTTAAGAGTGTTTAGTTCTTTAGTTAGAGCCTCAATCTTCTCCTTATCATTGTCATTCGTTTTATCTTGATTAGCATGATTAATTGACGTTTCATCATAGTATTCATCACCAGAGTTGTCAACAAGCAAATCATCACCTAACAAGTCATCTTCATCACTATTGAAATCAACATACTCGGGGTGTGTTACCTTAGGACCTTTGGCCATGAAGCATCTTCCAATTCCTTCATTTGGTGAGTCAAATATGTCGTAGGAGTTGGTTGACACAAGTGCTAGACCGGCAACACCTTCATCTTGAGTATCTTCGGAGTCGGAATGATAACTTCTCTCGGAGTGGCTGTCGGAGTCGGAGCCGGATACCCATTCACCAACATGAGCTTGATGTCTTCGTTTTGTGTAGCTCCTTGATGATTTTTCCTTCCTTTCCGAATCCTTGCTTCTCCATGAGTATCTTCATTCATAACGATCATCTCTACTCCTTCTCTCTCTTGGTGGTGATTCTTTGCTTCTTCTTTTTGGAGAATCTTCTCTTCTCTTATAGGGAGCCGTACACTCATTGGAATAGTGTCCGGGTCTTCCACAACTGTAGCAGTTTCGCTCTTGACTAGAAGATCTTTTGTCATTGTAGGACCTTGACTTGAAGCTTCTATCTTTTCTTCTACTCTTGTAGAACTTGTTGAAGTTCTTCACCATTAAGCTCAATTCTTCATTGAAGTTTTGTTTCTCACTTGATGATGTAGGGGCTTCACATGAGGCTTTGTAGGCACCACTTGATTTGTTGTGAAGTTCCTCTTTATCCTTAAGTGACATCTCATGAGCAACAATTCTTCCAATCACCTCCGTTGGCTTGAGATCTTTGTAATTGGGCATCATTTGGATCAATGTGCACACGGTATCATATTTTCCATCCAAGGCTCTTCACTTCCTAAGCCGGCAATCTCATTTGTGATGAGAGCAAGCCTAGAGTACATTTCAGCGACACCTTCACCATCCTTCATTTTGAACTTGTCAAGTTGACTTTGAAGCACATCCAACTTGGATTCCTTGACGGAGTCGGTACCTTCGTGCATATCAATCAAAGTGTCCCAAATTTCCTTTGCATTCTCAAGACGGCTGATTTTGTTGAATTCGAGCTCGGTACCCGGGGATCCTCTAGAGTCGACCTGCAGGCATGCAAGCTTGAGTATTCTATAGTCTCACCTAAATAGCTTGGCGTAATCATGGTCATAGCTGTTTCCTGTGTGAAATTGTTATCCGCTCACAATTCCACACAATAGCCCAAATGGCGGGGTTATGTCCAAGAATATGCATTTTCATTTTATGCTTCCAACTAGCAAAATTAGTACCATCAAAGTAAGGACCTCTACGGTGATAATTTCCCTCGCTAGACGCCATACTCTCCTAGGTTGTGAAACCAAGGCTATGACCACCAAAAGCTATGGAGATCAAAGCAAATGGAGACCAAAGCTCTGATACCACTTGTAGGATCGAAAGTATGTCTAGAGGGGGGTGATTAGACTACTTGACCAAATAAAAACTTACCTTTTCCCAATTTTAGTTCTTGGCAGATTTTAGCATATTTAGGACAAGTCAAGCAATCATCACACAATTCAAGCAAGCATGCAAAGAGTATATTGGCAGCGGAAAGTAAAGCATGCAACTTGCAAGAATGTAAAGGGAAGGGTTTGGAGAATTCAAACGCAATTGGAGACACACGGATGTTTTTCCCGTGGTTCGGATAGGTGGTGCTATCCTACATCCACGTTGATGGAGACTTCAACCCACGAAGGGTAACGGTTGCGCGAGTCCACGGAGGGCTCCACCCACGAAGGGTAATGGTTGCGCGAGTCCACGGAGGGCTCCACCCACGAAGGGTCCACGAAGAAGCAACCTTGTCTATCCCACCATGGCCATCGCCCACGAAGGACTTGCCTCACTAGCGGTAGATCTTCACGAAGTAGGCGATCTCCTTGCCCTTACAAACTCCTTGGTTCAACTCCACAATCTTTTCGGAGGCTCCCAAGTGACACCTAGCCAATCTAGGAGACACCACTCTCCAAGAAGTAACAAATGGTGTGTTGATGATGAACTCCTTGCTCTTGTGCTTCAAATGATAGTCTCCCCAACACTCAACTCTCTCTCATAGGATTTGGATCTGGTGGAAAGAAGGTTTGAGTGGAAAGCAACTTGGGGAAGGCTAGAGATCAAGATTCATATGGTAGGAATGGAATATCTTGGTCTCAACACATGAGTAGGTGGTTCTCTCTCAGAACATATGAGTTGGAATTGTGTATGTGTTCTGATGGCTCTCTTTGCGAATGAAGAGGAGGTGGAGGGGTATATATAGCCTCCACACAAAATCCAACCGTTACACACAGTTTTCCAATCTCGGTGGGACCGAATCAACAACCTCGGTCGGACCGAAAAGGTAAACCTAGTGACCGTTAGAGATTTTCGGTGGGACTGACATGCAACTCGGTAGGACCGATATGGTTAGGGTTTGGGCATAACGTGATCTCAGTGAGACCGATTACACAAACTCGGTGAGACCGAGTTTGGTAATAAGCTAACCAGAGAGTTGGTCAGGCAAACTCGGTGGGACCGATTTGCTCTTTCGGTGAGACCGAAAAGTTACAAAAGGGAAACAGAGAGTTTACATTGCAATCTCGGTGGGACCGATTCGCTCTTTCGGTGAGACCGAAAAGTTACGAAAGGGAAACAGAGAGTTTGCAATCCCATCTCGGTGAGACCGAGATCCCTATCGGTAGAACCGAATTGCTAGGGTTTGGCAGTGGCTTATGACAAGTGAAACTCGGTGGCGCTGGATAGAAAGAATCGGTAGGACCGAGTTTGGCTTAGAGTTTAGGTCATATGTGGATATGGGAAAGTAGTTGAGGGTTTTGGAGCATATTACTAAGCACATGAAGCAAGAGGCTCATTAAGCAACACCTCATCCCTCCTTGATAGTATTGGCTTTTCCTAAAGACTCAATGTGATCTTGGATCACTAAAATATAAAATGAAGAGTCTTGAGCTTTTGAGCTTGAGCCAATCCTTTGTCCTTAGCATTTTGAGGGTTCCACTTTCACATCCATGCCATGCCAATCATTGAGCTTTCCTGAAATAGTCATCTTGGAATAGCATTAGCTCAATGAGCTATATGTTGTTATGAATTACCAAAACCACCTATGGATAGTTGCACTTTCTCCTTTGAAAGTCATTATATTAGAAGATGGTAACTGGGACAGCAAGTACAGGTCATCTTCAATAGAGGTGTCATGCATGGTACGTGTCTGCAACCAGCTGGCGAAACTCCTGGTTTGTTCACGTGTAATCCAGTCATCAGACCGCTCCGGGTGTTTGGAGCGTAGCAAATTCTTGTGTTCATCCATATACGGAGCCACCAAGGCGGAATTCTGTAGAACTGTGTAGTGTGCTTCAGTGAGAGAATGTCCGTCCATACATATTATTTGTTCCCCTCCTAGCGTGCCTTTTCCATCTAGTCTGCCCTTATGCCGCGATTCAGGAACACCAATCAGCTTAAGGTCGGGAATAAAGTCAATACAAAACTCAATGACCTCCTCATTTTCATGGCCCTTGGAGATGCTTCCTTCTGGCCTAGCACGGTTATGAACATATTTCTTTAAGACTCCCATGAACCTCTCAAAGGGGAACATATTGTGTAGAAATACAGGACCCAAAACGTTAATCTCTTCGCATAGGTGAACTAGGACGTGCATCATGATATTGAAGAAGGATGGTGGGAACACCAACTCGAAACTGACAAGACATTGCACCAAATCATTCTCTAACCTTGGTATGATTTCTGGATCGATTACCTTCTAAGAGATTGCATTGAGAAATGCACATAGCTTCACAATGGCTAATCGAACGTTTTCCGGTAGAAGCCCCCTCAATGCAACTAGAAGCAGTTGCGTCATAATCACGTGGCAGTCATGAGACTTTAGGTTCTGGAACTTTTTCTCTGCCATGTTTATTATTCCCTTTATATTCGACGAGAAGCCAGACGGTACCTTAATACTAAGCAGGCATTCAAAGAAGATTTCCTTCTCTTGTTTGGTAAGAGCGTAGCTTGCATGACCCTGATGTATGCCGTCTTTTCCGTGCATACGTTGCTGGTCCTCCCGTGCCTCAGGTGTATCTTTTGTCTTCCCGTACACGCCCAAGAAGCCAAGCAGGGTCACACAAAGATTCTTCGTCACGTGCATCACGTCGATTGCAGAGCGGACCTCTAGGTCTTTCCAATAGGGCAGGTCCCAAAATATAGATTTGTTCTTCCACATGGGTGCGCGTCCGTTAGCGTCATTCGGAACAGGTTGTCCACCAGGACCCTTTCCAAATACCACCTTCAAATCCTTGACCATATCATGTACATCAGCACCAGTACGGTGGCGAGGCTTCGTCCAGTGATCCGCCTCACCTTTGAAATGCTTGCCTTTCTTTCTTACGGGATGCCTGCTCGGAAGAAATCGATGATGTCCCAGGTACACATTCTTCTTACAATTAGCCAAATATATACTGTCGGTATCGTCCAAACAGTGCGTGCATGCGCGGTATCCCTTGTTTGTCTGTCCTGAAAGTTTACTGAGAGCAGGCCAATCATTGATGGTCACGAATAGCAACGCATTTAGGTCAAATTCTTCCCCCATGTGCTCATCCCACGCACATACACCTGTTCCATTCCACAGTTGTAAGAGTTCTTCAACTAATGGCCTTAGGTACACATCAATGTCGTTGTCGGGTTGCTTAGGGCCTTGGATGAGCACTGGCATCATAATGAACTTCCGCTTCATGCACAACCAAGGAGGAAGGTTATACAAACATAGAGTCACAGGCCAGGTGCTATGGTTGCTTCTCTGCTCCCCAAAAGGATTAATGCCATCTTCGTTTAGACCAAACCATACGTTCCTTGCGTCATCTGCAAACTCCTTCCTGTACTTTCTTTCGATTTTTCTCCACTGCGACCTGTCAGCGGGTACTCTCAACTTTCCGTCTTTCTTACGGTCTTCTCTGTGCCATCGCATCTCCTTGGCATGCTCTTTGTTTTGGAACAAATGTTTCAATCGTGGTATTATAGGAGCATACCACATCACCTTGGCAGGAATCTTCTTCCTGGGGCGCTCGCCCTCGACATCACCAGGGTCATCACGGCTGATCTTATAGCGCAATGCACCACATACCGGGCAAGTGTTCAAATCCTCGTACTCACCGCGGTAGAGAATGCAATCATTAGGGCATGCATGTATCTTCTGCATCTCTAACCCTAGAGGGCAGACAGCCTTCTTTGCTTCGTACGTACTCTCGGGCAATTCGTTGTCCTTTGGAAGCATATCCTTTATCATTACCAGCAACTTTCCAAATCCCTTGTCAGATACACCATTCTCTGCCTTTCATTGCAGCAATTCCAGTGTGGTGCCCAGCTTTTTCTTGTCACCTACGCAATTCAGGTACAATAATTTTTTGTGATCCTCTAACATGCGCTGCAACTTCTTCTTCTCCAAATCACTTGCACAGTTTCTCTTTACATCGGCAATGGCCCGACCTAGATCATCAACGGCCTCATCCGATGCCTCTTCTTCAGCTTCTTCCCGCATTGCCAGCTCAGCTTCTTCCCGCATTACCGGCTCAGCTTCTTCCCTCATTGTTGTATCATCGTATTCAGGGAACCCATGGCCAGGATAGCTGTCGTCGTCCTCTTCTTCTTCATTGTCTTCCATCATAACCCCTCTTTCTCCATGCTTGGTCCAAACATTATAGTGGGGCATGAAACCGGACTCAAACAGGTGGACGTGAATGGTTCTTGACGTAGAGTAATTGCGACCATTCTTACAGCCAGCACATGGACAATGCATAAAACCATCCGCTCGCTTGTTTGCCTCAGCCGCAAGCAGAAAAGTACACACGCCATTAATGAACTCGGGAGAGCATCGGTCATCATACATCCATTGCCGACTCATCTTCAATACACAGCACCGAAAACATCAAATTAATACGATACATAAAGTCCATACATAAAGATCATACAACACTTAAATGCAACAAACAAATAACTCTCTAGCTAAAGAATTTAAATGCAACAACAAATGCGATCAAGATCGCAACTAAGGTAACAATTGATCCAACAGCATAATGATACCAAGCCTCACTATGAATGGCATATTTTCTAATCTTTCTAATCTTCAAGCGCATTTTCTCCATCTTAATCTTGTGATCATCGACGACATCGGCAACATGCAACTCCAATTCCATATTCTCCCCCTCAATTCTTTTCAATTTTTCCTTCAAATCCTCATTTTCTCTTTCAACTAAATTTAACCTCTCGACAATAGGGTCGGTTGGAATTTCCGGTTCAACTACCTCCTACATAAAAATATCTATGTCAACTTGATGGGCATAATTTTTCATAAACACGAAATGCAATGAATAGTTTTAAAAGAGAATATACCACATCTGAATCATAACCCGGACGAGGGCCGACGGGGACGGATATCAAAACCATGGCACTATGTGTAACAAACAACGTATGGGTAAGATAATTATACGAGTAACTATATATCCAAATCACACAAACATCATTTTTTTATATAAAACTTCATGAACAAGAGGCTCACCACAAGGTGGTGCCGGCGATGGGACGTTGCGAGCGATCGACGGTGGTTACGACGGAGATTTAGAAGGTACTAAGTAAACCACACCTACATATGCAAAACTAATTGTTATTTTTGACCTCAAATTGCATATAAATCAAATACTAGCACATATATATAATTCCTCCCAAATTACTAAACTCAAAAATCAATCACTATATAAAGCATTGCACGAGCTAATCTAGCAATGAGAGATGAAAGGAAAAAGTTGCTAACCTTTGTGATCATTTGAATGGATGGGGCCTTCAAATCTTGGGAAAAATGTGTGATGAGCTTGAGAGGAAGAGGGAAAAGAACAGAGAGGAGAGGGGAAAGGGGAAGAACAGAGCGAGCTCGGGTGAACGAAGGGTCTATGTAGGACGACCTTTAGTACCGGTTCGTGATACGACCCGGTACTAAAGGTGCTGGAGGGGCCCTAGACTGACAACATCCTGCCACCACTCACTTTAGTACCGGTTCGTGGCACGAACCGGTGCTAAAGGTTCGCCACGAACCTGTTGGAAATATGCCCTAGAGGCAATAATAAAAGCATTATTATTATATTTCTTTGTTCATGATAATTGTCTTTATTCATGCTATAACTGTATTATCCGGAAATCGTAATACACGTGTGAATACATAGACCATAATATGTCCCTAGTAAGCCTCTAGTTGACTAGCTCGTTGATCAACAGATAGTCATGGTTTCCTGGCTATGGACATTGGATGTCATTGATAACGGGATCACATCATTAGGAGAATGATGTGATGGACAAGACCCAATCCTAAGCATAGCACAAAGATCGTGTAGTTCGTTTGCTAGAGCTTTTCCAATGTCAAGTATCTTTTCCTTTGACCATGAGATCGTGTAACTCCCGGATACCGTAGGAGTGCTTTGGGTGTATCAAACATCACAACGTAACTGGGTGACTATAAAGGTGCATTACAGGTATCTCCGAAAGTGTCTGTTGGGTTGACACGGATCGAGACTGGGATTTGTCACTCCGGATAACGGAGAGGTATCACTGGGCCCACTCGGTAATGCATCATCATTTTGAGCTCAAGGTGACCAAGTGGTTGATCATGGGATCATGCATTACGGTACGAGTAAAGTGACTTGCCGGTAACAAGATTGAACAAGGTATTGGGATACCGACGATCGAGTCTCGGGCAAGTAACATACCGATTGACAAAGGGAATTGCATACGGGGTTGATTAATCCTCGACATCGTGGTTCATCCGATGAGATCATCGTGGAGCATGTGGGAGCCATCATGGGTATCCAGATCCCGCTGTTGGTTATTGACTGGAGAGTCGTCTCGGTCATGTCTGCTTGTCTCCCGAACCCGTAGGGTCTACACACTTAAGGTTCGGTGACGCTAGGGTTATGAAGATATGTATATGCAGTAATCCGAATGTTGTTCGGAGTCCCGGATAAGATCCCGGACGTCATGAGGAGTTCCGGAATGGTCCGGAGGTAAAGAATTATATATAGGAAGTGCTGTTTCGGGCATCGGGACAAGTTTCGGGGTTATCGGTATTGTACCGGGACCACCGGAGGGGTCCCGTGGGCCCACCGGGTGGGGCCACCTATCCCGGGGGGGGCACATGGGCTGTAGAGGGTGCGCCTTGGCCTATATGGGCCAAGGGCACCAGCCCTACTAGGCCCATGCGCCTAGGGTTTCCACCAAGGAGGAGTCCAAGTGGTGGAAGGCACCCCGAGGTGCCTTGGGGGGGAGGGAAACCCTCCCCTGGCCGCCGCACCTAGGAGATCAGATCTCCTAGGCTGCGCACCACCCCCCCCTTGGCCCTCCTATATATAGTGGGGGAGAGGAGGGACTTGATACCTCAGCCTTTGGTGCTTCCTCTCTCCCCGTTACGTCTCTCTCTCGTAGTATAGGCGAAGCCCTGCTACTGTGACGCCCTGCATCCACCACCACGCCGTCGTGCTGCTGGATCTTCATCAACCTATCTTCCCCCCTTGCTGGATCAAGAAAGGAGGAGACGTCATCCGTTCCGTACGTGTGTTGAACGCGGAGGCATCGTCCTTTCGGTGCTAAGATCTTCGGTGATCTGGATCACGTCGTGTTCGACTACATCATCCCCGTTCTTTGAACGCTTCCGCTCGCGATCTACAAGGTACGTAGATGCATCTAATCACTCGTTGCTAGATGAACTCCTAGATGGATCTTGGTGAAACCGTAGGAAAATTTTTGTTTTCTGCAACGTTCCCCAACAGTGGTATCAGAGCTAGGTCTATGCGTAGTTCTCTTGCACGAGTAGAACACAAAGTAGTTGTGGGCGTTGATTTTGTTCAATATGCTTGCCGTTACTAGTCTTATCTTGATTCGGCGGCATCGTGGGATGAAGCGGCCCGGACCGACCTTACACGTACTCTTACGTGAGACAGGTTCCACCGATTGACATGCACTAGTTGCATAAGGTGGCTAGCGGGTGTCTGTCTCTCCTACTTTAGTCGGATCGGATTCGATGAAAAGGGTCCTTATGAAGGGTAAATAGCAATTGGCATATCACGTTGTGGTCTTTGCGTAGGTAAGAAACGTTCTTGCTAGAAACCCATAGCAGCCACGTAAAACATGCAAACAACAATTAGAGAATGTCTAACTTGTTTTTGCAGGGTATGCTATGTGATGTGATATGGCCAAAGTTGTGATGAATGATGAATGATCTATATGTGATGTATGAGATGTTCATGCTATTGTAATAGGAATCACAACTTACATGTCGATGAGTATGACGGTGACAGGATGATCATGGAGCCCCAAGATGGAGATCAAAGGAGCTATGTGATATTGGCCATATCATGTCACTATTATTATTTGATTGCATGTGATGTTTATCATGTTTTGCATCTTGTTTGCTTAGAACGACGGTAGTAAATAAGATGATCCCTCATAATAATTTCAAGAAAGTGTTCCCCCTAACTGTGCACCGTTGCTACAGTTCGTCGTTTCGAAGCACCACGTGATGATCGGGTGTGATAGATCCTTACGTTCACATACAACGGGTGTAAGACAGATTTACACACGCAATACACTTAGGTTGACTTGACGAGCCTAGCATGTGCATAGACATGGCCTCGGAACACAGAAGACCGAAAGGTCGAGCATGAGTCGTATAGAAGATACGATCAACATGAAGATGTTCACCGACGTTGACTAGTCCGTGTCACGTGATGATCGGACACGGCCTAGCCAACTCAGATCATGTTATACTTAGATGACTAGAAGAGGGATGTCTATCTAAGTGGGAGTTCATTAATAATTTGATTAGATGAACTTAATTATCATGAACTTAGTCTAAAATCTTTACAATATGTCTTGTAGATCAAATGGCCAACGTTGTATTCAATTTCAACGCGTTCCTAGAGAAAACCAAGCTGAAAGACGATGGCAGCAACTATACGGACTGGGTCCGGAACCTGAGGATCATCCTCA
>NW_024115702.1:0-10811 GCF_003073215.2 Triticum urartu
CAACCAATCCACCCAGATGTGTGTTTAAGTAGCCACCTTAAGTTAACCATTAATTAACAATCTCACATCTATCATAGATACTCTCAAACCCAATCCACGTCTACGAGCATAGCATGGCGATATAAGCATAACGTAGAAGTAACTCCCAAGGGTTTGATAATAAAAGGGCAATAGGTTCTACCTCATCATCTACTTCCCAAAACCCACATGTTAAGAGATCCTACTCATGCAATGTTTGAAGGTTGCAACTAATGCATAAAACTGGGTGAGAAAAGAGTATGATCAAAGTGTTACTTGCCTTGCTGATGATCCGCAAAACCTAGTGACTCATAGTAGCACGCTGCGCACTCCGGGAATTCTATCGCAAAAAAACAATAGCATACATAAGCAATCAAGCAAAGATGCACGGGTAAAACTCAAGTAAGAAGATCGAATCTGAAAACTCAACTAAAGAGATTCGATCTGCAAAAAGAATCAATCGAATCGGAGCTATGGAATTTAAAATACGGTCAAAAGAACTTCGAAATCAAATCTGCTAGAAACCAAATTTTAAATTATCAAAACCTTGTTCAAGTTGATTAAACAGAAAGAGGGACTCGAGACAAAGATTTTGGCATTGGTTTCACTGGATTTGGACAAATGGTTGAAAAGTTACGATGGTTTGAAGATCAGGGGCTAATCTGCAATAAAAATAATCATAGATAGGTCCCTGGCCGAAAATAAAATAAAAAGAAAAGACTAACGAATGAACGTTCGCTGTCTGAACCTAACCGGCGAACAACGTTCGTTTAAAGGAATGATCGGACGAACGTCCGCTAAGCAAATAAACCGACGAAAAACCGATCTAAGAAAATAAACCGGAAACCTAAAAAACGAGGGTTAACTGAGAGAAAAAACCGACCGGTCAACACGGTCAACTGCGGTGGCTCCGGCAAGATCCGGCGCAAGTAAAATAAATAAAAGAAATACCAAACGAAGTCCAAAAATCCTGAAATAAATTTTCACGGTCCTCTAATAATATTTCGGACAAAGTGAACATTTACTTGGGCTAAGAATGCAATTTTGAAAAATGCATATTTTTCTAATTCAAATAAAATAGCAATAAAATCCGAATAAAATTATTTATTTGATTTTAACATTTTTCCTCCAATATTTCATTTAGTTTGAAGAAGTCGTATTATCTCCTCTCATATATTTTTATTATGAAATATTTTTGGAGAGAAAAATAATAAAACCAAAATGATCTTTGTTTCGATATTTGATGAAATTCAAATATGAAAACGGTGAAATCCCCAACTCTCTCCGTGGGTCCTTAAGTTGGTTAGAATTTTCGAGGATCACAAAATAAAATGCAATAAAATATGATATGATATGCATGAATGACCTATGTATAACATTCCAAATTGAAAATTTAGGATGTTACATTAACTTCATCTCTGGGTAAACCTGCAGGCTTAAATAATCCACAAATTTCATCCATATAGATTAGGTGCTTATCAGGTGTAATGTGTCATCTCCTACATAAGGATTAGCTAGCAGTTTCTCACCCGAAGGAATTTCATAATAAATATTTTCAGTAGGTGCAGTAGGTTGAGGAACTACTCTTTGTGCTTCCGGTCGACGTGAAGATACCCTGAACAACCCCCTCAAAGGATTATTTTCCATAGTGACAAGTGACAAGAAATTTCAGCATGTAATATAAATGTTTCCTTACCAAATTTCACTCACCAAAGACGCTTCACTCCCCGGCAACGGCGCCAGAAAAGAGTCTTGATGACCCACAAGTATAGGGGATCAATCATAGTCCTTTTGATAAATAAGAGTGCTGAACCCAACGAGGAGCAGAGGGAAATAACAAGCGGTTTTCAGCAAGGTATTTTCTGGAGGCACTAAAATTATCGGTAATAGATAGTCTGGTGGAAAAGTAATTTGTAACGAGGAACAAGTAACGAGTGTAGTAAAGGTGCAACAAAGTGGCCCAATCCTTTTTATAGCAAAGGACAAGCCTGGACGAGCTCTTATATAAAGCAAAGCGCTCCCGATGACACATGGGAATTATCGTCACGTTAGCATCATGCTCATATGATTCGCGTTCGCTACTTTGATAATTTGGTGTGGGTGGACCGGTGCTTGGGTGCTGTCCTTACTTGGACAAGCCTCCCACTTATGATTAACCCCTCTCGCAAGCATCCGCAACTATGAAAGAAGAATTAAGATAAATCTAACCATAGCATGAAACATGTGGATCCAAATCAGCACCTTACGAAGCAACGCATAAACTAGTGTTTAAACTTTTGTCACTCTAGCAACCCATCATCTACTTATTACTTCCCAATGCCTTCTCCTAGGCCCAAACCATGGTGAGGTGTCATGTAGTCGACATTCACATAACATCACTAGAGGAAAGACAACATACATCTCATCAAAATATCGAAGGAACCAAATTCAAATGATTACTTATGACAAGACTTCTCACATATCCTCAGAAACAAAAGTAACTACTCACAAAGCATGTTCATGTTCATGATCAGAGGGGTAATAAATATCATTAAGGATCTGAACATATGATCTTCCACCAAATAAACCAACTAGCATCAACTACGAAGAGTAATCAACACTACTAGCAACTTACAGGTACCAATCTATGGTTTTGAGGCAAAGATTGAATACAAGAGATGAACTAGGGTTTGAGAGGAGATGGTGTTGGTGAAGATGTTGATGAAGAATGGTCCTCCCACGATGAGAGGATAGTTGGTGATGACGATGGTTTCGATTTCCCCCTCCTGGAGGAAAGTTTCCCCGGCAGAATCGCTCCGCCGGAGCCCTAGATTGCCTCTGCCCAAGTTCCGCCTCGAGACGGCGGCGCTTCGTCCCGAAAGCCTTCTTTTTGATTTTTTTTCTAGGTCAAAACCCTTCATATAGCAGAAGATGTACACCGGGGGCTGGCTAGGGGGCCTACAAGCTCAAGGGGCGCGCCCCCCAGGCTTGTGGCCACCTGGTGGGTCCCCTTCTGATCTTTCTTCATCCAATATTTTTTATATATTCCAAAGCAATTCTCCGTAAAGTTTCAGGACATTTGGAGTTGTGCAGAATAGATATCTCAGATTTGCTCATTTCCGGTCTAGAATTTCAGCTGTCGGCATTCTCCCTCTTCATGTAACTTTTATAAAATAAGAGACAAAAGGCATAAGAATTGTATCTTAAAATGTAATAAAATTCCATAATGCAATAAATATCAACATAAAAGCATGATGCAAAATGGACGTATCACCCCGTGGCAACGGGGAGGTTGAGCTAGAGGAGCGCTGACGAGCAGTGGAGGGAGCCTTGACGAGCTCCTCCATCCTTCCCGAGCAGCATGCCCTTCTCGGAACTGCTCGGAACCAGTTTCGGTCCGCCGAGGCTGGTGTCATGGAGGTGTTCCTTGACCTAGCTAAGGGCTTCGAGGTATGTTTAATATGCAATTTGTGTTTGCTTACGGTTTAAACGCTAAGTACTCAAGTATACCCAGTATCCCTCTCGGAGGATGTAAAGACATCGTCCGAGGACCTTAGGAAAATACTTTGCTCCTAAAAAATTGCATTACCTAGCTAGTTGCTACCTCCTGCTCCTCACATCCGCCCCGACGCTCCTCGTCCTGCTCCACGGTGGCGCCGTCACCGGCAAGACGCGTGCACTCCTCCTCTGTTGCGGCACCTCCGCCCCAGCCCACGCCTCGTCTACGAAGGACCCAATTACAATATTTATTTTGCTTGTAGGGGGCTTTATGCTATTTTGCATGGACATGAAATGATTTATTCAGGGTCTGTTCTGCCAACACACATGTCATCCCGTAAAAACGTTTTATAGTCTATATCTATACCTACTATTAAAAGGAATAGGTATTCTTGGTTTGGTTTAGTCCTTTACGTTTGGTTTACACACGTTAAGCGATCTGAGCCAGTTACATGTATGTTGATGGGCCTTTTATGAGCTTTCATAGAGAGACCGCGAAAAATAATTGGGTTAAAATAAATCAACATTGTGGGAATTGAACACAAGACCTCATGTCTATCTCTTAGATGTAACAACCAAAGACTTATGTACCTTTCATATTTACTAATCCCAACTCACTCTAAATAGACGAGTGGCAGTCATCATGTTTATTTATTTATTTTGCGAGAAAAGGAGTTGATATTAAAACGGCCAAATTACTGAAAGGTCCACACAGAAAAGGAAATTACAACCAAGCCCCTCTGTAACCCGACTACGCCGGCGCCGTGGACGAGCCGGTGACGCGCCGTTCACCGCTGCTCGCTGACGCCATGGATCGAAGCAGCCCCCGGGCGAAACGGGAAGTCTCCGATCAACGGTCCCTGAGGACCTACACCCATGGCCGTCGTCATCGTCGCACCGCTCAACATCGCCTTCCTTCTCCAGATCTTCAACCGCCGGAATCGCCATCCCTCGATCTCCGGCACGGGGGAACCATGCACGGCCTCTCCACCGAGCAGCGAGCACGAAGAAAGGAGCTGGTCCACCGCGGAGCTCCACCGGAACTTCGCTGTCGAAGGGGAGACCAACACCTGCAAAAAGCCGATCCAGTCACACCGCCGCCTTCACAACGCCACCGGCTGGCTCCCTAGGCACTCCTACACTATGTACACGCTACAAATCGGGCCTCCCCCATCCTCCCTCCGCTGGAGCGTCTGGAGAAGGGCGGGGGAGCCGCCGATTTGGGAACGGCGAGGTGGAGAGCCCGGGGTTCGCACAAACCGCCCTTCGTTCCTGTAGATGGGGAAGGGTGAGGTCCAAGGCTCATGTTTAGGGAGAACTAATTAAGCGAATGAGCTAATAAAGGAAGGATTATGGGCTTAAATATAATATTTAAACGAATGTGACTAATTAAAGAAAGGATTATGGGTAAATCGGAGGAATAACTATTAGAAAGATTGTGGTCTTAATTAATTCTACATAAAGGATTTGAGGTAAAAAGATAGGATAATTAAAAGAAAGGATCTATAGGCCTTAATGTGTTGGGGCTACTAAATTAGAAAAGGAAGGATTTGATTCCCGACTAAAACGGGTAAGGACTTCATGGTAATTAATGAAAGGATCATACTTAAATGCTATTAAAAAGGATTGTATTTAAATGAAATCAGTGGGACATTACGCTCCGCAAAGAAAATATGAAAACGACTAAATTGCGACTTATTTTTTTATGTTCATTTTGTAGAAGGACGATGCTGCGTTGCAACATGTTCTTCATAATGAATCCGATGATATGGGACATTATGCTTATGCAAAACATCAATTTTCCCCGTTGTAACGCACGGGCATATGTGCTAGTATCTTCTAAAACGATTTTACAGGGCGAAGGTTTACGGGATCTGCTAGAGATGATCTTAGCTATCTGTCTGTCGACAAGGCCGCGGTGAGTACATTGCGAAGGCAATAGTGGGACTCTTTTTGATGATCACAAAGATAATTTATTGAAGGGGAGCTGCTAGAGTACGTTTTTTTGGTTCAAATCTTCTATCGCAGAAAATTTATTGGGGAGAACGGGGCTGCCGGAGATGCTCTTATTACTAATTCTCATCATCAAAAGAATAACATTAGTTTCTCTCACAAAAGACACGAGAGATTATTTCAGGATGCAGGAGCAAACAAATTTCTAGGTTTCTAGAAGTTAAGTTCCATACGACCAAAATTTAGCCCAAATTTTGGAGGAAAATATTCTACTTAGTCTATCAAAATTGTAGTAAAGAATCAGTCTGCCATGTATTTTTTGCTAACACTTCCACCTTTTATTGGTTCCGGATCTCGCAAAACTCTCGGCAATCTGCTACACTCCACACGGAATTGTCGACACCTGAGAGCAGCGTGTGAACAGAGAACAGTTAGCTACACATCAATACAAGAAAAGGTAGCGTGGAAGCTGCAAATAAAACAGCAAGAAAACATGCTATGGTATGCTACTATTAATACATAGATGAAAGATATAGCATGAAAACTTTGTACTTTAACATTGGCTGAACTGAGAAAATAAGGTAAGTTTTCTCCTACCCATCCTTTTATTGGAGCAGTGACTAACTAACCCCCTCTTTACATGTGTGATGACTGTGTAGGTTCCAAAGGTGCTTCAAAGAACACTAATCTTTTTATAAATGCTTATAGCAAAATGTAATCATTACCAAGAACTACACCCAAAACTGATCCGTATATGGGGTACAAACAAATTCAACATGTAACAGGCTAAAATGATAACTGAGAAGGGAGCCATACCTTATTTGAAGTCGGAAAAGAAAACACATTTATCTTTTCAGAGTAGCTTGGATCAGATCTAGAAAATTTGAAATCAACACCTACTATATTAGATGATTGAGATCTATAATAGGGGAGCAAAAAGTTCTTAAAATATCTGTTAAGAATGATTACCTGGAACACTGAAGGAGCATTGTTGCTGCCTTCCAAATGCTCAGATAAAAATAAGAGTCACATTTCAGTATTTTTCAAATGGAGATCCATCGAATTCTCTTTGGGTAATAATGTCATAGGTAAATATTTGACTGGTGGAATATTCCTCAGTCGCCAGAAGAAACTACTTCAGCAGAAGAAACGCCCGATGGCCTGAAGATATCACTCTCTCTGACTACTCTGTTGAAGTCAAGCTTGAAGGAACGTGCGCTATATGTCTTGTTAAGCAAACTTATCGGGATCCTCAGAGTTTGCTTTCGCCTGCTTTTCCCCTTTACAAATATCCTAAAGCTACCCTCATCTTCATTCTTCATGTTGCCTCCCAGTTTCGTTCCACCAATATCAAATATGCTGTCTCCTGGCATGTGAGGATTAAGTGCAGCATTAACAGCATCCTTTAACTCTTTATCATGTTCCTCTCCCAAAATATTATTGCGGGTCAAATTACCAGTGTCTACCTCCAGAGGGACCTCCATTTCCTCCTTTACTGCAACCATATTGCTGTCCAGTGAAGGTCCTATACTAACAACAGCTGCATCAGATAGGACGTGTGAATCTGCTATTGACTGAGAAATAGTGTCAGCAACATTTGGGCTGGGGGTGTAAGCGACTGGATGATTGTTTGACCATGCTGGTCCAGGCACAAACTCAGATGCAGCTGGGCTCATATAAGGTTGCCATCCATAATGGTTAGGGCGAAATATAGTAGTGTTCATGGGAAATGTGCTGCTTGGAACCATCTGCGATTGACTATATGGTGGATAAATAAATGGCACAGGATGCAAGAGATTAGGAGACCGAGGAGCGGGCGGGTACGGATGATGTGGGGATGTGCACAGAGGAGGACCGTTTGGCACCATATTTGAATGTCCAGGATGCATGGAGATATTCATAGGCCAAGGGCCGCTTGGAATGGCACCTGGTGGTGGGAGACCGACACTTACAGCAATTGGGCTAAGGATAGCTGGAGGAGACGGATTGAATGGAGGTGCAGCAGCAGATAGCTTCTTATTAGATATCTCTCTTATATCAATATTACTTAGAAGCAAGTCAGGCTTTGACTTCTCACTTTCAACACCTCCAACGCCTCCCTGCATACTTATTGTATGCTCTGAGACTGTAATAGGTTCACTATTAGTAGGTAGAGATTCTTCAAGAAATTGTATGCCAGTTTTTCCACTCTTTTCAGCTTCTGTGGGTACTGCCAAATCTGAGAACTCAGTGGCAGCACCAAAATTGTCACTACTTGTTGGTTCTTGATCTTTGTTACTGAATAAGGTCGTGTCTGTTTTACTATCTGCAGGGCCAATGCCAGAAGGTTTCTCATTATCTGCTGTTACCTTATCTGGTAAACTATCTTTCTCGGTGTTGTCAATCTCATGTTCCCTATGTGACTCTTCTCTTTTTTCTGAATGCTGCATTTCTGCTGGCACAATGTTTACCTCTTTGGAATTATTGGTACTTGAGGAGACGGACCTCTGGTCCACTTGAACTGCATCTACCAAGGAATCCTTCATTTCTTGTGCGATAATTTGACCAAGTGATGGTTGCAGTACATCATCTCTAGGTTTTTGTATTTGAGTCTTGGCTATTGTACCTGGACGTGCCAATGCAACATCTTTGTATGATGGTGCGTTTCCAGTACTTTCAACCCAAGGTCCATGTGGCTCACTTCCTTTCAGATCTGCTGAACGATTGTGTACATGTGAATAAGATATTTGGGATTCTTCTTTACCACTCATCTGCTCTGTGATCCTAGAAGTATCTTGCACTTCCGTGGATGCTGTCCCTGGCTTAACCCGGTAGGTAGCCTTGTATGTCTTACGACCAAACCTGACACTTGATGTCTGGACTTTCATATGCTGCTGAGGATCTGTGTATGCTGCAGGTACGACAGTTCTCTTCTTTAAGAAGTAATAACGGTTATTTGAATAGGAATTCCTTGGCTTATATTGGGAAGCATCTGTTGGAGCATGATTCTCAGGGTCATATCTTCTGATGGCAGCACTGTAATGCTTTATCTGTTTACCTAAAACTGCCGCTGATTTAGGTCTTTGAACAGGCTGCCAGCCATCATCCTGTTCTAGTATTCCACCTTCAAAAACTTCCTCAGGTGAACTGATGTTCACCTCAGATCTCTCTACCAGCTGTTCAGAAGGTGGTGAAGCCTTCAAGGGTAAAGGACTCTCTTTAACCTCAGTTTCAGGAATATCCATGATATTAGCACTATCATCTTGCAACGGCTCTTTAATTTGTTTTTCCTCATCTTTGACTGCAATAGCAGAATCTCTTGGAGATATATCAGGACTTGCTACGTTTGAATTCTCACTCGAATGTGATAAAACCTGACAGGATGAGTATACAATGAATAAATTCTAAAGTGCCATTTACAGTATTGCTAAAATACCAAAGGTCAAGTTATTCCAGTGGTAACATGAATGTTTTCACAGAAGGAAAATGTAGTGTAACTTTAAGCATCATGAAAAAAAAGGAAACCAGGTTCATTGAATTCCAGATACACAGGAAGGGCCGAATTGTGTGGTTTGAACACTGTCTGAATTGGTACAACTGAAACTGTATAGACAAAGTAATCATCAAAATTACCTGAGCAGATTATCTAACATACACACTTACACAGTAGTGATATCAAATACAGTACTTGATTGGATAGGTTAGTATTAACCATAAATATTCAGTGAGCCGCTATCATGATAAGAGCTCCTTAGGGACAGAAATCATATTCGAACACTACAGAATAAATGTGAGCCACCGGCACAGGCTCAATCCATGAAAGATAAAAAAATTGGTTGCCCAATTAAGGAGAGTTTAATACACTCTGGGGTAGAAAAACTATTTCTTCATAGAACTATGTAAACAGAAATATACTATTTTGCTGCCTGTCAGCAATACTAACAAGAACTGACTTTGTAGTGAACAATTGTAAGTCTCCCTTTTTCTCTTTAAGACACTGACCAATCGCATTATGAGTTTAATTGTTCATTTAACACTACTACACCATGGTAACCATTTCACGGCTCTGATTTCTCTCTGTCTTAATTAACCTTGTTCCTTAATGATGGCATAATCCAAAGTAGAAGTTAGCAACTAACCTTTATGCTTGAGTACCTCCTCTTGCCTGATTCAGAATCTCTTCCTTTGTTTTCTTCGTTGGGATTGATGTAATCAAGAAGATCAGATACACTGCAAGTGCAAACAAATACAGTCAATACAGCATCTGTATAGTCCAAAACAATGCACAGCATCTAAATATCTATGATAACTGATACCAGCTTATGTGCTGTGCACTAGCTAGCACAACACAATAGAAGTTTCTCTAAGGATTAACTGTGATTTCATTGGCAGAACTAAATCGCACCTTAGGTGTCCTTTACTAGCTATTGATGCATCAGGTTTTCGAGTTCCATTGCGGGCAGCTTCTTGTTGCTCAATTACTTTCGATTCAAAGTATTCAAGCCAGGCTGCAGCATCCTGTAATGTGGAAGGCAACAATATTAAGGATGTCCTTGTAAATAAATGAGAAGGGAACGATTCTCTTCATATAGCTAAGATAATAGTTCAAGTGGGAAAATAATCGAGGTACTTCTGTTACTAACTACTACGTCCGTTCCTAAATATATGTCGTATTTGAACTGCCACAACGGTATATATTTGGGAAAGGAGGTAGTAGATGTCATTTGGGCATTGACTTGCTTTCGAATGCACAACTAGTATTACAGAAGTACTTTGATGGAAAATCTACTAATATTATTTTAGTATTTAAAATAAAATACATTAGTTTATATTAGTGCTCAAAGTTAATTCTTTTATACAAAATGTATTCTAAAATGACATCCATTGGTAACAGAGGGGCTAGGTTTTTAGCATTTCAATAATATCACTTAGTAGAAGTAAACCTGAGTCCGAAGATCATCTGGTCCAAGCTTTGCACGAAGGATTTGCAAGGTTGTCTGCTCATGCTGAACACTCAACGAATAAGCTTCCATCAACGAGAGAGCAATGGCGATAGCATGGTAGCTTGCAGCAGTCTACATACAACAGAAGAATATGTCACTTGGACCTAATAGTTAATTATGGAAATGATATTAAAAAAAAGAACTTCTTTCTGGGTCTGAAATGCATCGGGGCACAAAGCTTTTGCGTTTTCTTGAGTTGGGGCACATGTGAGCCAGTGCGGACACCCTGTGACGCTTCCTCAACTCGCTCCTCCGCACGCACGTCGCTGGTGCGTCCAGACACCGTCACCACTGCCACCGCGTTCGGTCACCAGGGACGAGACTGTCCATTGCACGTGTTCGTGCAACAACCGAGGCCAGCCCCTCCTCCCCCCGTGCAGC
>NW_024115703.1:0-6024 GCF_003073215.2 Triticum urartu
CCCGCCCCCGCACACGCCGGCGTCCGTGGCCATTGCACCCGGAGCGTGGCCATATCCATGGCCAGTTCTGGTGTACATCGACCTAGTCGACGAGGACAAGGGCGACGACCAGTAGAGTAGATCTAGGTTAATAATCAAACCGGATGCTTCTCATAGTGATCCTGATGTAACTTCTTGGTTATACAAGTATCCAACTAACTTGAAGCTCCATGCATGTACCAAACCGAATGCTCCTCATCATGATTCTGCAATTTTCTTTTTGAGATTATTAGAACCATGGATGTGCACGCCACTATGTATGCACATAAAAGTGTGACGCACAAGAGGGGACGAGCTTATGAGCTCACATCTATAATTGTGTAGGCTGGGAAAGGAGCACAAGCAAGTGTTTTCCCAAGAGGCACATTATGTGAGGACCAAGGCAAGCAAGAAAGACCCGAAGTCTGATGCGTGGAATCATACTCCCATGTTGTTGATGGATTTTTGTCTTGTCCTGACAGTGGTACTAGAACGAGTATGTGGATATGTAGTCGCGGGAACGTCACGTCAAGCTACCGATGGATCTATAACACAAAAGGGGACACAATATACCGAGGTTCAGCCCCCTAAGTTGGGTAAAAGCCCTACTTCCTGCCTTTGTCTTTTTTCTTATATGTGGGGATAATACAGGGGATCATTTACAATATCACGGGGTACTCGACGAGTTGGGGTAGCTCGACAAGATATGCTAGGTCTCAATGGGAAGCATCGGAATCTCTACGTGGTGTAAAGGCTCTAGGCTATGCGAAACCGGGATCCCTACTACTATGTCCCTGTTGCCCTCACATAGCACTGGTATGCCGGTCGCCATGTCACCCCTTATATAGCACTGGTATGTCGGTCGCCATGTCAGTGCGTCAGGCATGTAGGTGGTAGGAATCCAGATTAGTATTCATATCCAAAACGTTCAGCCTTCCCTACGTATCGTAAGTTTCCTCCTTGGTCGGTGGTGCCTCTCTTGGTCTCCATGGCCCATATCTGGGCCTAGAGGGGTCCAATGATACGGTCTTGGCAACGCCTGGCCTTCAATAATTTGACTCATCATCGAGACATGTCTCCTGGAACTGACAAACAATTTGTTGATGATTTTTTGGCATTCACCACAACTTGTTAAGTCATTGAAGGTATCGACTTAAGATTTTCTGATTATTGATTAAGTCAACAAGCGAGATTTGTAAAGAGGCACGAAATGAACATCTTTCATATTTAACAATTATCTCGCTAACAAAAGCATGCCATTTGCCAGAAGAACTTTTTAAAATGTTTCCTTAATGTTGAGAAGGAAAATTACCTGGATATGATCAGGCCCAAGTAATCTCTGGTTGCATTTTAAAGCTTTGTGCAAGTACCTAAGAGCTACATGCACATTGCCCAAGCCTTCCTCCATCATGGCTACGTTAATATATGTTGCAGCTGTGTTTGGATGAGATGGCCCGCATGTAAGATGTAGAAGATATAATGCACGCTTGACGTACCTAATTTGCACCAAAGGTTAATTTTCTGTATACACTGTAGCAATGAGTATAGATCACTAGGATTACACTGCAAGGAGGTATCAAAAGGATAGCAGGTATAGCACCCTGCTGTTTATTCAGAACCTTAGGTTTTCACATAATGCAATAGCTTTGATATCCATGAAATAATCTTCAAGACAAGCTCATACACAGATAAATAAACAATTATTGAATCTTCAGCCTTTAAAGATATACGAGCTTAAGGGAATTTGATCCATCCTCAAGAAGAGATTTACATGACAGCAATTAATAATTTAATAATTTGAGGCTAGAAGCAAATACCATACCACTTTTACCCTCTGCAATCTTGCTGAAGAATAAAAAAGATACTCCCTCCATTCACTATTATAAAATGTTCTAACTTTTTTTCTGATTAGGATGTATATAGACACATTTTAGTATGTTCATTCACTCATTTCAGCCCGTTTGTCTGTATTGAAATATCCAAAACATCTTATATTTGTGAACGGAGGGAGTACTACATATGCTTGTGGTTAAGCTAAAACATTAGGGAAACATATCACCACCTAAGGATTCACTTAGTATTTATGAGTTTGTAACATCTGCCAGCATTAGGTTTGACGGTTATATGTTGACGGTATTCATGCTAGGGTCTAGTTATATTATTTCAACTGTTGTAATTAACATTGATGGAGTGAGAGCTGAGAGATAGCACCTCAGACACAAAACTAAACTACAAAGAAATCGGACACTCAGACGACTAAGCAACTAGTTCCTGCTCACTCTTAGCATTACTTTCATAAGACAAGATTAGTTTTTTAATCCAAATGATAAAGCATAGAGAGAAAGAACCAAATATGCACATTCGACATAATAATTCTGTGAAAAAAAATAGTTTTAACGTGAGAAGATAGTAAAATATATTCTTGGCAGCAATAGCAAGACTATTTTATTTGGCAAACTTCATCAACTTGACATAGCACTTTACTAAGATATAAAATACCCTAAAAGAGGTCTCCTACTCTTTTGGATATATGCTACTTCTCTTCAAGTTACAGCTGGAGTGACTACTTTGCTCAGCCCTTGTGAAACTGTAGATTTTCTGCATGGAATAAAAAAAGTAGTATTTCATAAACTGAACTTACTTCAGAGCCAGTTCTGTGTGTTGTAAACGATAGTAGAAAACAGCAAGGTCTCCGTAACTCTTCATCGTATCAGGGTGATCAAGCCCAAGTTCCCTCTCGTTGATGTCTAGGGCCTTTTGCTGATATATTGTAGCCTGCAAATTTTTAGGTACACATTATACTGTGCCTATAGATAATTAAATGCTAGGATAGAAAAGTAAATCATGAGTTTGAAATAACTATCAAGCATTTTATGAGGCACCACAAACACACCAACATCCAAAGCATCAGTTCAGCTGGCTCCAGTGTTCTAAGTAACTAAACAGAAGGCATTAAAGCCCTAAAACAGGCCAAGATGAAGTTTCACTGATCTGATATGATAATGTAAACTTAGGGTTTGTCCATTGTAACAAGCCGCTGAGCCTTACTAGGTAATTTTATATGGCATACGCAGAAAGTATTTGACAAAGGAGCCATTAGGGAAAATTAGATTATTTCTCATAATATGACATACAAGATACATGCATATTACATTTGAGCTGTTTAACTATCAATTATCATTTTTAATTACATTGGCATCATGGGTAAGAAGATTAATGGTGACAGCATCATACGGGTATGAGAGGTAGAAGTGCACAAAATTATTGAATCGTTATCGCTTACGCAATTTCCATGAAGGTAATTTCATTATACGTGCAGGACAAAAGATTAAAAGATTCCTATTTTGTGATTTAAAACACATGTATATGTATCTATAACTGCAGATAGTAAAACTGTTTGGAAACAACACAGATCATTTATTTGCCCGCTCCAATGAACAACGGAAACCCCTTAGTCACAGGTGAGTGTTAAGCGGTTGTGTGCTGGATTGGATAGATATTCCTGTCGGATTGTATCTGAGATATCTCCAGTGCTGGGAGGGCATTACACAAGAAGTGCTGCCGTTTTGCTGGCCGTCTTGTGTCCATAACTCCATTGTACCACATATGTTTTCCTTGTTACTTGCCAAAATGCTCTTTGGGTGTCTTTTCTCAAAAACAAAATACAACACTTGCTGGCACATTTCAACTTCACTAGTTATTAATATGTAGAAAAACTTTAGATCTGCTGATGTTGAAATGTGCAAAACACTGATAGTCATAGTGATGAAATGCACAGGACACTGATATAATGAACTTGGTAGATATAATGAAATGAAATGTGCAGAACACTGATAGAAAAACTTTAGATCTGCTGATCCTCCTAAAAATACAAGAAAGTCTCAGTTTTACCAGAATTTGTTCTGTATCTTCCCTACATATTCCTTCGGTGTTATAGTTAGTCTAACCCAATAACACCTTTATGTATCTTTCGCTCACATTGTAACTGAAGTATGCTTAGCAAAGAATGCTAGAAGTATATATTATTTCTAAGTATAAACTAATATATACATAAAGAAAGTGCAATGGCGTAAGTCTTTATATCATCTCATGTTCAATAATCCTCACTTAATTAAACAGTGCTATCACTTGCATTGTCTTCAAAACATGCATAACAATTATTATAGACTATGTGCTGTGCAGCTGAATAACCATCTACCTGATTAAAATCACCAGTGTGGTACAAAACAACAGCTAGAAGGCTATAAGCTCCAGCCGTCATTCGATGATAGGGACCACACACCATTATGAGCTTGGCAAGGGCCTGCATTCATACATAGAATAATTTATGAGTCCCCAAGATATGACAGCTAAGGAATTGCCAAAAAGAAATGTACAAGATTTTACAAGAAGGTACCTTGGTTCCATAATTAACAGCATCTTCAAGTTTACCCTTGTCAAGAGCTGTTTTAGAGGATTCTAGAAGTTGCCTTCCATCTGCAGATGAGCACGCAACTTGCTGCATTTTTGAAAAAACACGTCAGTTATGTTTATGTGCCACTCATTATATCTACCAAGTTCTCAAAACACTGATAGTCATATGTGATGAACAAGCCATGACAGCACAATGTGATTTTTGTATGATAAAAACAATTGACTGAGAAAAATACTTTTACCTTATGTACGGGCACAAGGCTAATAATGTCCTGTTTGCAAAACGGGAAAGCAGAATCCATGACAAAATCTCGCGGTGCCAATTCAATGCCCACCTAAAAGCAACCTTTAATCTCAATAAAATGGACCGGGTGTGAGAAATGTTAAAAATATTAAACATGTTTACCTTATGGCATAGTCCTCTCAATATAGCGTATTTCCTCACATCATCATAATGTTGCCCTGTGAGCTCATACTGGTATCGCTTCTTCAAGAAGGCAACAAGCCATCTCCACACCAGGGGATGCACAGCAGGAGAACTTCCAGAAAATTCAGATTCAGGAACACCAAGAAGTAAGTTCAGCACTGCAGCTATTGTTAATGCTAATTGTCTCATGTCCGAAGTAGCTGCAATAACAGATTGGACAATATGCTTGAATGCTCTCACTATCATTTCATGCACACAAAGGGACTGTACGTGTGAGAGCTTCTCTGAAAGTTTGACCTACATAGGTTATTCTTAGATTAGCACATATCAAGCACTAAAGAAGAACCGGCATCCATCATGTTCAAATGAAAAAGTTGTTACAAACTTACAACTCGTCCTAGGGAGCGCATCTGCAGGCCCCTGGTATGCATGAAATCTGTCAATGTCCTACCATCAACAGGTGAAAGTTCCAAAGAACCAAAATCGGCAACCTAAATAATTTCTTGGTTAGCTATTATGCCTCTTGACTAAAAAGGATAAGCATGTGGGAACTTATTCATGTTTTACATAATGATGCATACCAGCTTAGGAAGCGCAACTTCATCATAGAACTTCAGAGCCATCTCAATCAACTCAGATGGTGACTGTGGAGCACAAGATATTAGTCTATGAACTTTATTCACTATTAGTAGCTACGGATGGCCGCTTGGTAAGCAAGCGTGCTAAAATAATACCCAGTATGTTTCATACACTTGGATTTTATTTGTAGAATTCAGAAGTGGATCCGACAAAATCAGAAAAGGTGAAAAAACTTGCATATTGATGTTGTTTGAAACTACTACACGCTGGTGTAAAAAACACTCGGCCACAGGCTAGCACCAGTGAAATTTTAATTTAGAAGAACAAGCGCCCTCACCCTGCCGAAGCAAGGCTTCGAACATGTGTAGGTTGGTTAACAGGGAAAGCACGGCCCCCTAGCAAACCACACTATTATTTATCAACCCCTAGTGCGCCTGAGGTAGGCTACACAACTTTGAGGTTGTTAGTAGGGTAAGAACACATTTCATGAACCTCTCCACGGCATACCTTGATATCCCCAATGGATGGAGTGCTCTGGCGATGGCGACGCGCGGACCGCCGCGGCTTGCGCCTCCCCCGCTGCCCTG
>NW_024115704.1:0-12758 GCF_003073215.2 Triticum urartu
GTCGGTACTTCCGCGAGCGCGGTACTACCGCGCCCCCATGTGGTACTATCGCAAGGCAGGACTCCCCTAGCCAGGGGGAAGGAAACATCCGTGCCTACTTCCGCAAATAAACGGAAGAAGCAAAAGCCCGACACAGTAGTACCGCAGAGGGGCGGTACTACTGCATGACAACATAGCACGGTACTACCGCGGAGCGAAAGCGGTACTACCGTGGTAGGCGCGGATGTAAAAAATTACATCCACCCCTACTACCGCGAGGGAGCGGTACTAGCCTGGTGGGCAATGGTAGTGCATCTCCAGGGGAGCGGTACTACCGTGGGCACCTGCGGTACTACCGCGCCGCAGCACGGTACTACCGCTAGTGCCTACGGTACTACCGCTCACTTGGGGGCAGTACTACCGCGAGCCAACGCAGCAGCCAGAAACAAGGCGACGAGAAAGCGGAGGATGCTCCAAGGGAAAGGAGGGGACAAGAAGGAGACATGTACGTGATGATTCCACCCAAACCTTTCCGACGTGGACCCCCTCTTAATAGTACGGCTTTCCTATGACTCAAATCCACCAAAAAGAAACGTAGAAAAGACGCCATCTTCAACAGTCTTCGAGGGGCACCCAACCGTCTTGTGCCTAGCGATGAAATGTCTGGGATACTCAAGGCACACGATTAGTCCGCAAACGCGTTGTCATCAATCACCAAAACACCTTAGGGATAAATATGCCCTTACAGATTACAATGTAAGCATAAACTATAGTTGCCATGTGTAATGAACTGTAGTTGCCACGTGAAATGATATGTAGTTGCCATGTGAGGCAAAACTGCATTTGCCATGTTAAATGAACTGCAGTTGCCATGTTAAATAAACTGCATTTGCCATGTTAAATGTTATGCAGTTGCCATGTTAAAATATCATGCAGTTGCCCTATGGAAACAAACAATCCAAAAAAATGTGGGAAAAAGGCTTTCCATGCCATCATTGATTTTCATACGTTTGCTATGTTGTGACCTACCTCAACAAAAGGAGCTAAAAGCATCATATAAGAGTTTAACGAGCACAAAAACATGCAGATTCTAGGAAGAAATAAAGCGTGCCAGCATGTACACAACTTACCAGGTTGACGAACATACGTTCAAGGTGTGTTCTCTAATGGGCATGTCCGATTCAAAACCTGAAGACTCGGACAAGGGAAGAAACTACTTTGTCAAGGCCTCGATAAACGAAGGCGAATACTACTGCCAATGCTGCAAATTCGAACAGGATGGGATTGTGTGCTGTCACATACTCAAAATAATGGACATGCACGTGGTCACGCGATTGCCTTGCCATTTCATACGACGGCAATGGACTTGGGACGCTGACGATGCATTGGGGCCACAAACATCAAATGCAGTTCTGGCTGTGCATGATGACAGACCAGAGGCAACCATGGACGCCGTGAGGCATGTTGTCTTAACCAAGAACTATGCTGAGATAATAGATGAAGCATGCAAGAGTGATGAGACAACGAGGGTGGAAGAAAAACACAGGAAGGGCCTGAAAAGAGAGCTTGATGAGATCAAAAAGAGGAAGGCTAAAGAAGCCTTACACAGGTTCCCCCGCACCTCAAGTGTGTCTTCATCCACGGGTCCGTCCTCTAAAAACTCGGAGGTAGGGTCTGGAACAGCAAGCACGCAAACCCAGGTCAGGAACCCGCCCCGTTCCATCACAAAAGGGTGTCCAAAAGAGGTGAGATACAAATCGAGGTTGGAAATTCAAGCAAAGCACAAGAAAACAAAGAAAGGAATGAGCAATCCATAAGCAGCTATGGAAGATTATAACTTAAGTCTTGGTGACAATTTTGTAAAGTAGATGGTCAAGATTTTAAAAATGTGAGAATGACTATTGGTGGACAACAGAATTTGATGAAACCGCCATGTATGCATGACTAAAAAATGCCATGTAGGTGCTACTAAATCTGCCATGCAGCTTCCATCGAATCTGCCATGTAATTGCTACTGAATCTTCCATCACGTAGATTTCCGTTTTTAGTCCATGCATTTTTGTTTCACGCATATTGTATTGTATACATACTCTAAACGAACTAGTTGAAACGATCACGTGCAAAAACACGAGAGAGAACAGTTGCTTATCAACTACCATGCTAACCGATACAGTTATCAATGCAAAAAACCCAAACAAAACGAAACGAATAGTTTCACTATCCGTGACTGATCAACTATATTCGCCATGTTTCAGGCATCATAGACGCATTCAAACACCCAATTGGTACTCACAATCACAAACACATAATAGTAGTGAACATAAACGTAGTTGTTGTCACACCTAAGCAGGTTCAGATCCACACATATATTACAAATATTCAATGGCACTCACACGACACCACTATATACTAGACTACGGGGGATGCATTCATAACATAGCACACAAACATAGTTTTAAAAGAACAAGGTGATACCTTACATTCCACAGCCACAGAATGTAAGGTAGGCATGCAGTATGGAGCATCACGTGATCACTTGTACTTCTTGTTGACGGTTTTGATAGCTCCCTCTATGAACTCTCGTGCGTTAGCTCATGTGTTGAAATCTTCATTCATCAACCAATTCCATGTGTATATTTTACGGAGCTCGACGACCATTGCAGCTGTGACCACAGGGACCCGTCGACCTTCCCACTTTGCAAGGTATTCCAACGTGTGAAAGCCGCAGTCATGCCTATAACGAAAAGAAACAGGTGAACTCATGCCAACAGAAAAAATGATAAACTTCGATGAAGAGGTGAAAAGGTTTAAAATTGATGTGGAGGACACATGAAAAAGATAGTAATTACCAGTTTCCTTGCTTCACAGTGTTGACATACTCGATTGAAAAATGACTGATCTGGACCTTTGAGTTTTCGTAGTGACGGTTCCATGTCTCTTTCATGTTGTTGATGAAGAATTCAGCATGTGTAGTAAGGTATGCGTCTTCTCCTAAACAGATTGCATCAAGCACCTCGAATCGTTGGTTCTTCAGGTCAAGGCAAATCGCGTAGTGGTGACCACACTTGTCATCTGGGTTGTGTGGTGCAAGCTCCTGGAACATGGGGAACATGACCTGCAAGTAAAAAAAGAGGAAAGAAAAAACAGAGTTCACATCAAAACAGATTGATGTAGTTGGAAAAAATGATATGTAAAATTATTGCCAGATGCAGTAAGAGATATATGAATAACCAAGCATCAAGTGGTTAAAGTGAACACATCAAAAATGTTTATTTGCCATGTGTAATTAAAAGAAGTTGCCATCCATGTATAAACAAAGTTGCCTAATATTTTAAGTGAAGTTGCCACATAAGTTGCATTAAATGGTCAAAATTATTTTACATGGCAGCTGTTGCCACATGAAACGTCTGTCATAAAATAGTATGTAAACCACATGTTAGGTACAACTACTGACAAAACATACCATGCAAAAAAAAGTACACCGAGAAGAAACACTCACATATTTCTTCAGTGTGAGCTTGAATTCACCATGTGCAGCAAAATGCTTCCTCAAAATTTTATGGTGGAAGTCACCATCCCATATTTTGCAGGTCACGCTGTATTGCATGATCGTCTTGTCGGGACAAATGTCCATATGCCTGTTGATGAAGTCAATCCCACACGCGACTACATTCTTCGACATTTTACCAAGTGGCCTCACAAACTCGGCAAGATCACCAGGTCGACGTATGTCGCATCACATTCTATGATTTTGGTTCTGTCCAAACATGAGCTGTATGAAAATGATATAACATGAAAGAATCATGTCTACTAAAAAAATAAAAATAAACGTAAACAACGCATGGCTAGAAGAGCAAAGGAAAATATCGGAGAAAAGCAAGTGAGGGGTTGTGTGGTGTGGACATTACGCTTTCAGCTCCTTCATGTGCTTGTTGTTCAACCTCGCATTTCCAAAACGCTTGACAATATCAAATAGATGGTTCTACTCCTTTGTGGCCTTAACATCGGGCTCAAAGTCATCCATTGGGGGTGCGTGAACTACCCTAGTCTGCCTCACAGATCCAGGGGTGGCACTTCTAACGGTATCCTCGGATACTGACTCAGCAGGCACATTAGAACTTGATTGCCCCTAACCCCGTGAGGACCTCCTCTTCAATGCTTCCTCCTCAATCCTACAGTAAGCTTCATAGAGTGACGGCGAAATCTCCTCAGGGGTGGCTGGAAGAATAAAACAATGGGTTAGGAAACTTGGAAACAACAAGTTATTGTGAAAAAAGTTCAGACTGTGAACTATAGGTCCTAATAAGAAAGTGTCTATGTAAAATTTCACTTGGTAGACAAAAATGTTTCGCAGATGGGAAGTGCACTATTGTTGCCATGTGGCAACAATTTCAGTTGCCATGTGGCAACAATTGCAGTTGGCATGTACGTTGAACTGGAGTTGCCATGTGGCAACAACTCCAGTTGCCATGTGCATTGCAAATGTAGTTGCCATGTGGCAACAACTATAGTTTCCATGTGCATATCATGAGATTTGCCATCACCAGTAAGAAACCAAAAAGCTTGTGACAAAAGCCAGACAAAAAAAAATGTAGAAACAAAATGATAAACACACAAAAAATGTACCTTGCACTATCGGCTCTGCAAACTTCACAGCCTTCCTGCCATCAGCCATTGGCTGCGCCATCATTGGGGCCGTGCCTACCGGGAAAGGAAAGGCAATAGGCACATGATCTTGCACCACTGGTTCATCTTGAGTGGGATCAATGCCAAGGCTAAAGCTCGATGGGGTAAAAGCCATTGGGTGCCTCTCCTGCCTACCAGCCGGATCGCGAAAAAGTTGCTTGGCAGAATCTAGAGGTGACAGATCAACAAATATTTCTGCCTTATCTGCTCCAGGATCATCAGGCTTATTAGTAGGGCGGGGCGTGCTGTCAGCGGTCTCAATCGCAACTTTCTTGCCCATCTGCTTGTTTGGGCTATAGGGGACACCAATGTTGACTAGGAGCTTAGAAGTGCGCAAATTTAAGATGGTGTTCTCCATGGCGGTGAAAGACACAGTCTGCTCTGAACGTTCACCTCCTTCAGTCATGAAAGGCTTGCCACCTATGACAGTTGTATTCCGGACTTCCGTTTTCTCCATAACATTGCTTTTGGCAGAAGGTGGGAACGACACATAACCAAAGTCACCTCTGCTGCTCTTAGCTACATCTGGTGCCTTGGATATCTGTGCAAGATGCTTGCAGGGGCTACGCCGCCTAGGTGGCAGACCAGCTCGCGCAACGGTCACCGTAGCAGCCTCTGGACCACCAGCAGCTAGAGCTGTTGTGCAATGAGTCTCACCTGTGGATGGCCTCTCATTCTGAAATGTATCCGCAGCCCCTTATTTTGTGGACACAGAAGTGCCACCAACCACATGCTTGGAATCCGTATCAGATGAGTGGGAATCTTCCTTGTTTAGGTTGATCTCTGGAGCGTCCACTTCAACACTTGCTGATCGGGTGGCATGGGTCACAACAGCATCCCTCATTACCACCAGAGTGGGCAATATCTCAGCAGTCCTGGCAGATACTGACTCATCACTCCTAGATGTACGGATGCCTATTGTTGTAGTCTGCACATCTGCAACTGACGGAGATGGTCGGCCGCTTGCATCAGAGCTAGTGGGAACAGTGAACGGTGCTGCAACAGTTTTGTCGACTGGCGGCTCATGAATATCTGAGTTGCCACTTGTCGACAACTTGGAGTGGATGCGCTCAAGTGGGTCTTTGGTAGTGCGTTTGGTCGAGCGTGTAGTAGTCTTCTTCACCCTGCTAAGAAGACACATGAAGAGTGCAAGAAGGTGAGCAAAATAATTGCCATGGTAGTCATCATAAAATGAAAATGTGTGATATGCCAGAGCTGCCATTTGAAAACAAGTTATGGATGAGCACACATGAAATGCAAAGAGGTTGAAGTTAGTGGAAACCTACTAGTTGCCATATGAGTGGAAAATATTTGCCATGTGTTCTAGTTAGCAGTTGCCACAGAAGGAAGCAGGAGTTGCCATGCAGCAAATTTAGATCATAAAAAATAGCAGTTGCCATGTGGGATAGATAGCAGTAACCATGTGGCAAGTTAGACAGCTACCATGAGAAGCAGACAGTAGTTGCCACAGAAATAGATCAAGTAAAAGGTTGTATATGATTTACAATGCATCAACCAAAAAATAGCATTAGGACAAATAAAAAACAGGGAGAATCCACCTCTTCATTGTCTTCTTCACGTCTTCCAGCACGACAGGATCCCCGGTGTTGGACGTCAATGTGCGAGGAGACGACCTAGTGGAAGTGGTAGCACCAGCAGTGGGAGCCCCTTGTTCAATCGGGTAGAAACACAGGTTAGCGTGGGTGCTTGTTTCTTCTTAACTGATCGTCCACCAGCTGTAGCCTCACTGCACATAGAAAAAATGGCAAAAAGATACCAAGTGTGAGACACAAAAATCATGGCGCACTTAGCAAAAAATGAAAACAGGTTCGGGCTGTTAAAAAGGAAGGACAAGCAAAACGCAAAATAGACGTCGAACCTCCTCCTAGCAGCTACAGGATCGGCCCTACACCTCTTTCCAGCAGAGCCTTGCCCAGCATCCTCTAGAGCCCTGCTCCTCTTTGAGAGCGACACCCTTGTGTCTCTCACAACCGTTCGATTAATGCCTTCCTCCGGTGGATGAACTTTTGATGCAGCCTTATCGTTCTTACCACCTACATGAACTTCAACATGTTCATCATCGCCGGTTTCATGTTGCACATTCTCCATGTCATCGTCATCATCCTTGTCGAGACCAGCATCTCCACCTAGCTCATCTTGCGTGTCAGGGAGTTCCTGAGAGCTATTGTAGTCATATCGGCCACAACAACCAGTTGGCCGATGCGTCCATTCTCCAACAAATGATGTGAACTGCCTCACAACGTCGTCGCTGTCAGAACCATTAAGTGCCGTCCAACCCTCAACTGACTTCCCGATCAAGCTGGTCATGCCAGAAGCAAACTGCCCGACTAGGTGCTCAACAGGCGCCCTCACCTAAGCAGAAAACAAAAAGTAACAATAACGAAAACATATTAGAGTCACGTGCGTAAGAAAAATAAGCCAGAACAACCGTAAAGAGATATCGAATGCAAGAAAATAGAAATTCAGAAAACAAATAACCATCCTTGATTACCTCAGCAGGACAAGATGGAGCTGAATGCACATCTATCCACTTGCCAAAGTTTTGTGGCCCACCAAACACACTGTAGTCTATAGCATGCTTTGCCATCACCTGAAAAATAATAAAAAACAACTAAGATGTCAAAAGAAAATAAGGAGCAGTGACTACAATTCATGTATTGCAAAAAAGGAAAACAAGGAGTTTCGACATGGAATGGCAGAGTTGCCGTATGGGGTCAAACATGGGTGCCATGTGTAGACAACCATGGTTGCCAAGGTATTTATCGCTTGTTAGCCATAAATGGTTACCGTATGGGGATTTTTTTTCATATTTTATGCAACATCGAAATTCAAGAATGTCGTGCAAGAAAAAAGGCAGAACTAACCTGCAGTTTCCCATATTTTGTATTAGATATCCTGTCTGCGGCAAGCACAGCCTTGACAGCATCATACGTCCACACAGAGACGACAAACTTATGTGGAGGCGGCGGGCCTCCTATCTCAGTAAAGTCAACAGTTGACAAATCAAGACGATCGACGTACATGAGCTGGCATACACAATAAAAAGCAAGCTATGTTAGTTGCCATCATGCTATGTTGAAAGAAGCTTATGCAGTTTCCTTGAGTCACAAGTTGAAAAAGATGGGAAGAAAGATTTGCCATCTATCTATGTTAGTTGCCATCATGCTATGTTGGCAGTTGCCATCCTATTATGCTGGTAGTTGCCACCAGTTCAACATGGTAGTTTCCGTCCAGATTGTATAAAGAGAACAAATGTATGAAATGAACACGTTTTGTGTTGTATAAAAATGCTATTGCCTTGTAGGCAGCAACTACAGAAGCCATGGATCAAACAAAATTCACTTTCACATGTAAAAGTGTCACATAAAAAATGAAACAAAGGGTTGCCATGCACGAACTCCTACAGTTGCCATAAAAAGGGAAAATACAAAATTCAGTTAAAAGACCAGTCAAAAACTTTGGGTTGTCAGACTATGGCCAAACAGAGATACCAAAAATGCAAAACAATTTGGTTCACACTTATGAGCAGTGCAATGTTGATTTAGGAAAAGAATGAACCGTGATAAGACCATTTGCAAAAGAGTAGGGAAAAATACCATTAGGTGCAAGCGACAGCCCTTCTGGTACATCTTGTTTGAGAATGCATCATGCAGGAAGTCTGCGATGAATCTACACCAATTCATGTTCTTAACATCTTTCAGCTTCGCCTGCACAACACAATTTCAGGACAAAAAATATGCCGCATCAACAATCAAATAAAAACATCAAAAAACTGCCAGTGACTAGCTTCCAGGTGACATCAAAATCAAAAGATTGCAGGGGAAAAGAAGTAGACAGAAAGCATTCACCAGGATAGGGAAGCACTTGTTGCTTGGGCAAAGAGATGTGGTAGGCGCAAAGACAACTGATATCAAGTACATGAGCAGCTTCATCTTAAATACCTCGCCATGCGTTCTCATGCCCTCCAGCGAAGTTGCCAGCACAGTCGTATTAGGCATGGATGCCATTCCAGGAAACAAACGGGCAAACAAAGCTTCCTCAATCTCATTATCCTCCTCATACGACACTTTGATTTCTCCATGGGGCACACCCAAAGTGCAGAACACAGATTCCTCATTCAAAGGCAGTCTTCCAGGTCCTGGAATCACAAATTCCCTAGACACAGGCTCATATATCTCACCGAGCCAGTCGCATACAAGATTTACTAGATTCTTGCACCGAACATCCATCAGAGTCTGCATCCCCATCTCACCGGCAGCTCCTTCTGCTCATCAGTAAATCCCTCGGTCAATATAGTTAGGCGTTCTTGTGAAGCCCTGCTGCACTGACGTTTCTTCTTCTGCATAACACAAAAAGGATCATTTGTTGCCATGTTCAATGTAGTGAAAATTTAGTTCTAACAGAAGAACAAAGACTGAAATGTCAAATTAAAGCATAGGGGGAGAGTGACCTCATCGCCATCTTTTGTCCGACCGGTCGCACGATTCTATGGTGGTAACTCCATGAAGTCATTATCATCATCTTGATGGTTACTGTGAGCCATTGTGCTACGGTAAGAACAAAAACACGTTAGGGAGAAATGAAAACACAGCCGACGGATACAGAAAGAAATGAATGAAGTAACGATTCACTGGATATCATCGATGAACAAAAATGAAAACTACCATGGTTACCCCAAAGTTTAAGCATCTGAAAGGGCAGTAATTGCCATGTGCTGAACATGCACAAAAAGGCAGAAAAATAATCAAATGAGTTGCCATGTACAACATATAATGTGGCAACTCACACCCTGGCCTCATTAAAAAATGAGTTGCCATGTAATGCAATCAAATATGTTTAGATATCACAAATCAGCATGGCAAACGTAATTGAGTGTATTGTATAGTCAAATTGCCATTACTCTGCATATGACATGGCAACTGGCAAAGGTGATTCACAAAATTAGTTGCCACTTAGAGGATATTTGTAGGCAAACAAATGCAATGAAAATTGCCATGACTGCCATTATCACACACTTAAATATGCAACTACCTAGGTATAGAAATCATACACAAAAATTACTCCCTGACTTGGATCTCATAAACTGACATTATCCTATAGATAACATGGCAACTGACATAGTTGATTCAGAAAATTAGTTGCCATCAGTGATGATAGTTGTCGAAATTGCCATGACTGTCATTATCCTACATTTTGAAATGCACCTAACTAGATCGAGGGTTCATTCACGACAATCATACCCTGAATTCAACAACAAAAAACGCCCTAAAAACACGGATTGATGCCCATATCGTTCGAGGCAAACCAGAACTAATAGCTAGAAAATCGCTCGCGCAAGCACAGGCAAATATAGATGTGGTTGCCGACCGGGCGAGCCTCACCGGCATGACTGCCACTGCAACAACGACGAAACTGTGCAATGCCGCCCTAAATGGCAAACACACGACTCCACCGCCGACAGGGACACCAGAGCGCTGCGAATGCACCGGAATCTCGAGAAAACTCGAGGGGAAAGTGAACACGGAGGGAGGGGGAATAATTCGTAGGGAGGAATGTGACCATGGAGGGAGCCTTACCTTCTCACCACGGCTGCTCCAACGACAACGCTCCGGCCCGGTGAACCCCAGCAACGGTCGCGAATGCCGTTGACTCTTCCGCCGCCGCCGCCTCGTCCTCTCGTCTTCTCCAATCGACTGGAACCACTGTGGATGGTGGGTTGGGGAGAAATGAATGTGTGTGGGAGTAATGAACCACGGCGAGGGGGGAATGGCGAGTCGAGGGAGACGCCAACCAAAGTCGTGCGTGGCGTGCGGGCGCGACGACGGTTCCACTGCACGCCCCGACTCGCAAACCGCTGTTGTCCGAGGAAGAAACGGTGTGCGGGTGAACCAACTACACACCACACATAGGCTTTGTCCTACACGGCACACGAAATCTGCCATCTCGTGTCAAGATTCGTGCAAAAACTAATCGACGGCGATAAACACGTGTGGGCGAGTTGGAGAAGTGCCACACGTGTGGACATTAGTGTTTCCGTTAAATAAACCCCCTTGTATTCTTTGTAACCGATAAAATGGAACTATAACTATTAAGTAGTAAGAAAACAAAGAAGCTGAAGTAACAACGGTTTGATAGCGTCCGCGAGGTTTGGCTTGCCGGTAGCGAACCAAATGGTAGTATTATTTTTGGGACTGTCTATTCTACATCCGGATGAAATACAATTCGCTCTCATCCATATTTTCCATCCAACCGCAGGATGCCAACTGTCCCGTGTCCCCTGTTTGTCTTTTTTCTATTTTCTTTTCTGCCCCAACTTTTAAATAGACTAACGGGTCCACATGCCCACTTTTCCAACCCAGAACAAACAGAAAAAGGCAGCTAAAAAGCAAAACAAAGGGAGGAGGTTAAAGGACCAGGATGAGGTCGCATACAAAAATACATTGACAAAGAAGAGGTAAAATTAAAATCATATTACGACCTAGAAAATGAGTGTAAAATCACTAAATAGATACTAATTTCTACAAAGCCCCACTAAGAATTACAGTGTAAGATGCAATGAAAAAGACACTGTAAAATCCACTAAAATGACACTGTAAATCCACTAAATGACACTCCCAAATTTTACCAAAGTCAGTCAAAAAAGCAGCAGTAACAAAAAGGTGAAGAAGGGATAAATTGAGATACAAGGAACAAATGATCATTAACAAAAAAAGGACCCTTGATATAGAATCAAAAATCTGCTCAAAATACGTACTGCAGAGTTACAGGCATAAAGACATGACACTACAATCAAAATGAAAAAACATACAGACCACTACTAAATCAAAAATACTGATATGCTCAGATTGCATGCTACTTTGTTCAGATTACATGCTACTAAAAAAAGAACTCAGCCACCATTTGTGCTAGGACCGCACACATGTTTAACCTCACCCGGCATTGCTTCTCCCTACACACAAATATTCAAAGAGACCCAGAATGTTAGTAAAAGAAACAAGAGGCTAAAAAGGAGAATAAGAAAATGTAACAAATGACAAAGAAAGTAAAGAACATACATCACGATAGAAACCAGTTACGAAAGACTTGTCACAACTGTTCATGGGGCTGCAAAACATGTCATTCGCATATCTGATCCTAAGATTTGGAATGTCTGCACTGGAGAAAAAGTTTGCCATCTGAGTTCTTGGTGTGAATATCTCCATATACTTAAATGTGAAGACACCACGTTCATGGATGAAAAGATAAAAAAAACACAAATAAGAAAAATAAAGCTTTCATACAAATCTGTATAAAAATTAAACAAGAACATGAAAAGGCAGAAAAACTTAAATACCGATTATCTTGCTTAGGGACAGCTGGGTACAACACATGAAACTCTTCGAAGTTAATCATTTTCATGTTAGAAAGAAAATAAAGTACTATTGGTGATGAAGCCATGTATCTAGGGTAGGGGCACGGACTTGTCCAAGGAGCCCTACCCTAGGACATCCCTAGAAGAAGTCACCTTTCAATCGACTTGAAGGTATCCCACTTGATGGATTCAAGACACTCGACCAGAAAGCTATCACTTGACCATGAAGCCAACCACTCGACTGCCAGGAGACCTATAGTCACTCCGCAGGCAAACGGTCAGCTGTTAAGTAGTTTTTATGGTCATTATAGCACTTTATTAGGGGCGTTACCAGTAACGCCCGACCTTAAATGTACCTGAAAACCCTGCATTACTGAGGGCAAGAGGGGGCCGGCGAACTCTATATAAGCCACCCCCCTCCTCAGTATGAAGGGTTCGCACCCCTGTTATTCACACGCCAGTAATCCAGTCGACCGCCTCCGGGCACCGAGACGTAGGGCTGTTACTTCCTCCGCGAAGGGCCTGAACTCGTACATCTTGGTGTGTTTACAACTTCCCAATAGCTGAGATCTAGCCTCTCCATACATACCCCCCTACATCACTGTCAGAGTTAGAACCACGACACGTATCTTTTTAGATCAATATAGTCAGGATTCACCAAGCAGCAAAACCAAGTGGCAGGGTGCTCCTTGCGTGTTGGCGTGAGAAATCAAGCACGCGC
>NW_024115705.1:0-9425 GCF_003073215.2 Triticum urartu
ATGTGCGTCCTCGACGGCACCATGCTGCTGCGGCAGCCGGGGATGCGGGAGAGCATGAGGTGGAGCAACCTGGGAGTCATGCTCGGGTTCGTGGTCGGGTACAGGGTGCTCTGCTTCGTGTTCCTGTGGTACAGGTGCCACCGCATGAGGAGGTGAAGAGGCGCGTGCAGAGACGGCAGAGCATGCCATTGCCATTGCCATGCATGCAAATTGTAATTGGTCATCATCTGAATTTAATCTCTTTCAGTTTTTTTTTGCTGTGATTTTTCTGAAGATATTTTAATCTTGGATCCGATTAGGCCGATAAGATTATCTATATTTATTTGTCGGGGGGAAGAGGTTGATCAAGTTCTACTGTTCCAGTGGATGTTGTTCTTCTGTATCAACAGCAACAATGCAATTTATGGATGATACGAAATTGCGAATAGGTAAATACTAGATCTGATTCATAGAAAGAAAATGATCAGGAGATTCTTAGTCGGTTCTTGTTTGGGTTTAAAAAATCGTTACTTTTTGGGTGTGTTCCTTCCCAACTCAAAAGGGAAGCTGTCACATTCTTGTTGGATTTTGCAATTTGTCTAGTCGAAGGCCTTTGTTTGTGGGCAAGGGGTAGCTGAGAAAAGCAAGACCAAGTCCCAGTCGTAAGTGATGAAAAAGTGCGGGCAACACCACAGCAGGTCGGAAACATGCCTAATCTGTATCTGTCTGGATGAAAAAACTGGTGTATCCAAGATCCAGGTGTTAACTGACAGGAGTCCTGCTGGTTTTGTTCGCTCAGCGAAGACGATAGATCCACGCAATATGACTAACTCGTCTCTTGATTTTCGTGATGAGATACTAACATTTTCCCTCCGGCTGAGATGTATTCTTTTTTTGGTTCTGAGATGGATTCTGATAGATAACCTGTTTATTTCACCCGCAAAAAAAAAAGATAACCTGTTTATTTTCAAACTAGTCTTGTCAGCAAGCTGGTCGTTGATACAAAAAATAAAATTAAAGAGCACAAGTAGGCAGATAATTCCACGTTGCTAACACATGTCACCGGAGTTCGTGAATGCCGTATTTGAGCACAATGTCTGCCATAGGCGAATACTGCTGCACATGAGCTAGCAAGTTTGGAATATCCTAACGGACCCTCGTTGCGTCAACTTGTCTTTTCTTTTTTTGAGAAATCTCGCCTGCTTTATTTATTCATAAGCAATTGTCATAGGTACAAGGCTTGGGTCATGGGGGTGCCCAACCAAATATGTCTACCTATATCTAGGTTACAAGCAAACTTGGCGAGATTATGAGCTTCAAAATTGAAGTTCCTACGCTTGAAAACAAAAGAGTAAGAAATAAAACTATTACAGTGATTCATTATTTCATGTACCAACGCAGCATTGGGGCCTCCTGTTCCCCTGTTTATATCATTCACCGCCTCTTGGCAGTCCGAGGCCACACAGATCCTCTGCTCTCCGAGATCTTCCGCCAAAGCAAGGGCCTCGCGGCATGCAAAAGTCTCCAAAGTTAAGGGATCAGTGATCCCATAGTAAACCACCGCCGATGACCCCAAGTATTGTCCGTCTTGGTCGCGGCATAGAGCTGCAACAGCTCCACCTCTCCGTGTTCTCACCACAGCCCCATCGACATTAATCTTTGCATTGCCACTCGGCGGGCGAAGCCACCGCTTCGGTCTTGGTGGTGCAACACTAGGAGTGCCTTCATGGACTCCCTTGGCGTTCACTTGGCCTAGCTTATCAATATAGTTATTTATAAAGGACGTTGTTTGTTGAGGGTTCTGAAAAATCGATTCATATAACCATAATGACCACAACGTTATAACCATCCTCGTGAAGCTTGCATGGTCCATCTTCTCACTCAACTCGAATAACCAAATTCTTGCGTTGGATTCCTCGTGTTCAGACATGATTGACACCAGTGCTTCATCCGACAGCGCCCAAACGCAACGGGCCATCGTGCATGCAACCAAGGCATGGCGCCATGAATCCTCCCCTCCGCACAAGGGGCATACATCTCGTTCTGACATTTTTCGCCTCTTCAAAACATCCGTTGTGGGTAATGAATGATGTGCAAGCCTCCAAAGGAAGATTCGCACCTTCGACGGAATTTTCAATTTCCATAACGAGGTCCAGGCTTGTTCATCTCTCTCAGAATGAGATGATCCACTCCCCCCGTACAGCCACTCCTCTCTTTGCAACTTTGTCTTGAGCAAAAACTTATAGGCTGAGCTAACACTGAAATTGCCTTTCTTGTCCGGGTTCCAAGCCCAGAAATCCTCTATATTACGCGTGCATACCGGGATCTTCAGAATAGCATCCGCATCTATCGGCAAGAAAACTGACCGGACTAGAGTTTCATTCCATGAGGCTGTTGCTGGAGACAGCAACTCCGATACAAACCTTGGGGGATTGGCGACCAACGACGTGATGGGCCGTGGCGTCATCTCCTTCGGTATCCAGTTGTCATTCCATATTTCCGTTGTTTGTCCATTACCCGCATCCTGGTAATAATTCCTTGCTTTACAAAATCTAGCCCCTCCATGATAGCTCGCCAAATTTGAGAAGGTCGAGATCCCAACTCAGCATTAAGTATCGAACTGTCAGGGTAGTATACAGCCTTCAAAATCCTTGCACTCAAACTCAGAGGTTCTTGCAAGAGTCTCCAGGCCTGACGTGACAACAAAGCTAGGTTGAAAATCTCCAAATCTCTGAATCCCAGCCCGCCTAGGTGTTTTGGACGTGTCAACACATCCCATGACACCCAAGCCGGTTTGCGTTCACCCTGCTTGCAGCCCCACCAAGATTTCCTTATGATGGATTTGATATGATCACACAAGCCTCGAGGCAGCTTAAAGCATGACATAGAGAACACCGGGATAGCCTGAGCTACCGACTTGATTAGCACATCCTTACCCCCCGTAGACAGGCATTTGCTCATCCAACCCTTTACTTTGTCCCAAACTCTGTCACTCAAATATTTGAAAGTCCCCTTCTTAGAATGACCCACATCCGTTGGCATACCCAAATATCTGTCACTTAACGATTCATTAGGAACCTGCAAGTAGCCTTTGACAGCGTCACGGACTATCTCGGGGCAGCCCTTGCTAAAGAAAATTGAAGACTTCTCTTTATTTATCCTTTGACCTGATGCCTTACAATACGTTTCCAACAGGTTTGGCACTGCTTCAGCTCCATCAACACTTACCCTAAAAAACAGCAGGCTATCATCCGCGAATAAAAGGTGGTTTACCGCCGGTGCCGACGGTGCCACCTTAATGCCGCTGAGCTGGGATGATTGATTCTGAGATTTTAAGAGGCACGAAAGGCCCTCTGCTGCTAACAAGAAAAGATATGGAGAGATTGGATCTCCCTGTCGAATACCCCTTGTAGGTTTAAAAACTTCTGACTTCACACCATTGAACATGACTGAAAATGATACAGAGCTCACCATGTTCATCACAACAGACACCCATGGTGCTGCAAAGCCTAACTTTTCCATCACTGATTTCAAATACGTCCACTCAACCCGGTCATAAGCCTTCATCATATCAAGTTTCAGAGCTGCATAATTGTTGTTCTTTGATCTGTTACGCTTCATGAAGTGTAAACATTCATAAGCCGATATAATGTTGTCAGTAATAAGTCTTCCGGGGACGAAAGCTGACTGCTCCTCTGATATAATATCCGGGAGGATTACCTTGAGCCGATTTGCAAGCACTTTTGAAGCTATCTTGTAAAAAACATTACACAAACTTATAGGGCGAAACTGTGAGAGCAAGGTTGGGTTAGATACCTTCGAAATCAGAACCAGTAGGGTATCATTCAAGCAAGCAGGGCTCTCTTCACCCCTGACTATAGCCAGGACGGCTCTGGTGACTGTTTCACCATAAACATCCCAATATCTCTGGAAGAAATGAGCTGGAAACCCGTCCGGACCTGGTGCTTTGGTAGGAAACATATGAAAAAGAGAACTCTTGACCTCCTTCGCCTCATACGGGGCCAGCAACGATGCATTCATCTCCGGAGTAACCTTCAAAGGCACATGTTGAAGAACATCTTGCAGGCCCTCAACTCCCTCTGAAGTGTATAGTTTTTTGTAAAAATCAGTTGCCATCTGCTGCATCTCCGTTAGCTCCATGGTCACTTGCCCATCTGGTTTGTGCAGTGCCTTGATCAAGTTCTTTCTCCTCCGCATAGATGCCCGCATATGAAAGAAACGGGAGTTCCGATCCCCTGTTGATAACCACTCAACCCGAGACCTCTGACGCCACATCAGCTCTTCTCGCAGATAGAGTTCAATAAGGCGGTCCTTGATCTTGATTTCCACATGTGAAGGACCAGCTCTCATGCAGTCACTACACAGGCGGTCTAGCTCCTTCTTTAAACTGCGTATTTCTCCTCTGACGCTTCCAAAAGTGGTACGTGACCAGTCTCCCAGATTATTCGCTAAGGCCTTGAGATTTGCGCAGACTTCACCCGCCGTTAGATTATGGCCATTGGGCTCCCACGCTGCCTGCACCACAGGTTTCAGATCGGGGTGGGTCTCCCACATGACCTCATACCTAAACTGCTTGGCCTTCTTGGCTCCTCCATTCGGTTGGCTTAGCTGTAGCACTATGGCCGAATGGTCCGAAGTCGCTACCGTGACATGTTCAACAGCCGCTAACGGAAACATACCACACCAATCCACCGAATCCAGAGCTCTATCCAGCCTGACTCGGGTATACGAGCCTCCTGTTACCTTCTTCTCATAAGTCCATTTTACACCTTTGTATCCGAGATCAAGTAAGCCACACACGTCAACCGCATCTCTGAAGCCCTGGATCTGCGATTGACTTCTCGAGCCAATCCCGTCATGCTCATCGTGTCTCAGCACCTCATTGAAGTCGCCTATGCACACCCACGGCAGATCTTGTAGGGTGGACAGGTTTTTCATTGTATTCCAAGTGTGATGGCGAAGATGCGTCTGAGCTTCGCCATAGAAACAAGATAGCCTCCATGGTTGGTCTCCTACGCCAACGAGTTTGCAATCAATATGATACTTAGAATAACCCAAAATTTCATTCTTTATTTCATCATTCCAGAAAATAGCCAAGCCTCCACTCCTACCAGAGGCATCAACAGCAAAAGAACAATCATAACCTAAAGTACTCTTCAAATTCTCAGCTCTAACCCCACTAATCTGGGTTTCAACTAGACAAAGCACTCTAGGGGCAAACTTATTCGCGAGTTCGCGCAGCTCTTGAACTGTCGGGGCGTTGCCAATCCCCCGACAGTTCCAGCATAACAGATTCATTGCGTCCGGCGGTCCTCCGCCGAGGAGGCCGCCAATCTCGCGTCCGAGCTTTTCCCCCCACCGGGGTTTTTCTTCAGCACACCAACTGTCCCGTCCTTATCGCCCGAAGCGCCTGTCTTCCCCATCTGCCCCGTGAGTTTAGACCTCTTCGGGTCCTGCTTTGGAGGAGGACTAATCGGCACCGTGCTCCCACTTGGCTTCGTCACCGCCACCAGCTCCAACCCCGTCGATTTAGGGTTTGGAGAGCTAATAACCTGATCGGAAGTACGCTTCCTGTTGTTATCTAGGTCCATACCTTCATCTACATGTGCCTCTTGCTGGCTTGCCTCTGGACTGAATTCCGCATGCATCTCTTGCCTCTGGTTCTGCTGCTTTCTGTTCCGGCGTCGAGTTCCCCACGCAGTGGTAGCTGGCGCCCGGAGATTTTTGAACACCAGTGCAGAGGGGGGGTGCACCCCATCGCCATGCTCCTTGAATTCATGGCCCATCATGCCGCAGACCTGACACCAATCGGGAAAAATCTCATACTTTACAGCAAAAATCTCCCTCTCTCCTCCCCGGACCAAGGATATAGCTTTCTTCAGAGGATGACGGACGTCCAATCTTACTCTGACTCTAAAAAAGTTGCCTTCGAAATCAAACGATGAAGGCTCAAAGTCCACAAACACCCCAATCTTTGATGCAAGCGCCTTGACCTTTCCATGGAAAGCGATATGGAAGCTCGATGATCCTTGCCCAAATCTCGAAGGTGAAAAGCTCAATAGAAGAGGGTTTTGTGTAACCATCATATGGGGCAATTAGTACTAGGTTTCCCCTGAAGTGCCATGGTCCGCCCTGGGTCACACGCTCCCAATCTCCCAAGCAGTCAAATTGCATCTGGAAAAGGTTCTCCTCCAAGGTTTTGATCTTCCCCGGCCTTGCTAGATCCCATGCTGTTTTCATGTTGCGGAAGAACCAATAGGAGCTAAAGTCCTTGTCCATATGAACTCGGGCTAAAATCATCCAGCGGAGCGACTCCTCTGCAGGTGCATCATCATCCTCAAAGATTACATCATCAAGGTCATCTTCCTTGAGGGCCAGCTCCTTCATCATCTCCTCCAGGTTGCCTTTTCCTTTGCGATCGGCCGTCGACGAACTCCCCCGGCCCGCCATCTTGAACAGGCGGTCGAGGCGGACGATCTGATCGAAACCGCAAAAACCCTAGCCCCCGATGGTGAGAAACCAGCACCGGGCCTTGACAGCGACAAGGTTGCCTCGATCCCAGGCGCAAAGCTTGAAACCCCCGGCAAGAGGGAAGGTAGATCTCAACGACGCTCGAGGCGGCGAGAGGAACGAAACCCTAACTAGAGGGAAAAAGGCGCACATTACAAATGATTTTGTGCCGTTGCGTCAACTTGTCGAGGCTTCGCACAGAGGGAGGGGAGCGACCTAAGCGATCAAGATGGGCCGGCCCAATTAGGAAATAGCGCCCGCGCTACAGCGTCCGGTTTTAGGAACCTTCTAGAAGGTTCTTGAACCGAGTTTTCACTGGTTTTATTCTGTTTGTCTTTTCTTTTTGGTTTTTTCTGTTTTTTTTCTTTCTTTATTTTCTGTTCCCTTATTTCATTTTTCAATTCCTTCTTCTTCTCCTTTTATTTACTTTTTGTTCTTAAGAATTTCAAATTCTTTTCTAAAATTCTAAAAATGTTCAGAAGTTCAAAAAATGTTCTTGTTATTAATTTTTGTTCAATAATTAAAAAAATCTTCATTTTCAAAAAAATATTCCCATATTATTGAAAATATTTGCTTTTCGAAAAATGTCTATAAGTTCACAAAATGTTAACGTTCTCAAATTACGTTTGGGATTTCAAAAAATCTTCCCATTTCAAAATTTGTTCACCAATTTAAAAAGAGTTCATGTTTTCAAATTTTGTTCCGAGTTTCCATAAATGTTCCCATTTAAAGAATTGTTCGCAAATTCTAAAAAATGTTCATGCTTCAATTTTTGTTCTGGAGTTTCAAAAAATGTACGCATGTTTTAAAAAATGTTTATGTTTTCAAATTTTGTTGCGAGTTCCATAAATGTTTCCATTTAAAGAATTCTTCGCAAATTCTAAAAAACGTTCATATTTCAATTTTTGTTCGGGAGTTTCAAAAAATGTATGCACGTTTTAAAAAATGTTCATGTTTTCAAATTTGGTTGCGTGTTTCCATAAATGTTCCATTTAAAGAATTGTTCGCAAATTCTAAAAATGTTAATTTTCAATTTTTGTTCGGGAGTTTCAAAAAATGTATGCATGTTTTAAAAACTGTTCATGTGTTCAAGGTTTGTTCGGGAGTTTAAAAAAATGTGTGAGTATCCAAAATTTGTTTTTGAATTTGAAAAATGTTTGGGTTTTCAAAAAAACTTTCACGTTTTCTATTTCTGGGAGATTTTACAAAAATGTTCCCGTTTCCAAAAATTGTTTGCGTTTTTCGAATTGGTGATTTTTTTCAATTTTTATTCACAATTTCTAGAAGCTCTCGTTGTTTCACGACCTTCACTGTTTTTCTCAAACATAACATTTTGCGTAATAAAAAAGAAAATCCAGCTGTGCGCTCGGTTTTGTTCTTAAGATGTTGTGATGCGTTACAAACCAGGTAGCTCTCTAACTCAATTGGCAAGCTGTACTTCTTTGAAGCTTCTTGTCTCAGGTTCGCACCAATTTAGGGCATTCTTTTTATCGAGCGCTGCTTTTTTTCGTTCGGTACTGGTCGCTAGCGATATGGGCCGGCCCAGTCGGGAGACCCTCTGTGCGTCAGGTCGACATTCTGCTGCAAAGAGCGGTAGATAGGACCTCCCAGCAAGTTTGGCTAGGCCATCCCCGGATCGAATGAGCGAACGTCAAACTGGGCCGGAATAAACGGACTAGGCCCAATTAGCTGTTTTATGCAAAAATATTGCCAACAACAAAAGCATAATTTTGACGGGACAAAATATCGTCATCTCAAAAAAAAAAAGGGGGGGGATTCATTTAAAATGAGAGTCTGCTATGATCATGATTAAAATTACCCTGCATAAAAAAATTGTTACGTTTCAAGATTTCATATACATGAATAAAAATATAAAAAACATAGAGAAATTGCCATGATACATGCAAAAAAAGGATTTGCCGTGAAATGATCAATAAAGTTGCCATGGTATATACAGTAAATTTTTCATGGTACAAATACTTAAAAAAAGATACACAGGATAAAAATTACCATGGTATTTGTATGAGAAAACATGCAAAGTTAAAATTTTGACATGATCCATTGGAACTTTGATAGAAAATATTCTATAGATCATGCAAAACTTAGCGAAAAAGTTTGTACTTGTAATTAAGGATTGTTTTTACATAAAACAAGGACTGCGAATTTTATAATCATCGCGTGGCAAGTTTTTGGAAAAAGATTAACTTATCACATGGTAAATTGTTGGAAATTTGTAATCATGCAATTTTTGGAAAAATATTAACATGTCACATGATAAATTAGTAAATTTTATATGTCCATATGAAGACAAAATGTAGGAATTTTGTAATTTGACATGGCAAAAACCAATGAAAATTTGTCTAGTAACATGGCAAATTGAGACAAAAAAATATGAATATGTTTAGGGAAGTGTAAGAAATTTTTACTAGTGATACGACAGAAATATCCTAAAAATGCCATGTCACTAGAATAAATCTTCCTTAAATTTGCGATGTTGCAAACACAAATGTACCTACACATTCTCTTAGATGCAACAAAAAAAATGGCATGATACACAAGTTATGTACAACAAATTTGCCATGATCCATGGCAAAAACTAAATGAAAAAGTGAAGACAAGCACATATCAAATTTGCCATGATATTTAAAAACACACACAAAAAGATAGCAAATTTGTCATGATCCATGGCAAAACTAAAAGCATCTAAACAGTCATGGCAAAAAATAGAAAAGATGTCCTCTAATTCATTACAAAAGATATGAAAGTATGTGTGAGTGACATGGCAAACTTGGAGATATTAAATGTCTATATGCAGGTGAAATGTAGAAAATTTTGAACTTTGACATGGCAAAAATCAATCAAAATTTCGACTAGTGACATGGCAAATTCAGAAAGAAAAATATGAATATGTGTAG